>NW_003852518.1:1854812-1858550 GCF_000181295.1 Otolemur garnettii
CTTTGAGCCACAGGTGCCACCCACTTCAGCTATTTCTTTTCTCAGGGTTTCATAGGTCTCATAGAGATATTTTACTTCCTTTGTTAGAGAAATTCCTAGGTATTTCATCTTCTTTGGCACTACTATAAAAGGGATAAAGTCTTTGACTATGTTTTCAGTTTGAGTATTGTTGGCATTTACAAAAGCTACTGATTTGTAAGTATTGATTTTGTATCCTGAGATGCTCCTATATTCCTTGATCACATCTAAGAGTTTTGTAGTTGAGTCCCTGGGATTTTCCAGGTATAACATAATGTCATCTGTGAAGAGCGAGAACTTGACCTCTTCGGACTCCTTGTGAATACCCTTGATCCCCTTCTCTTGCCTGATTGCAATGGCTAGGACTTCCATTGATATATTGAATAGCAGTGATGACAATGGACATCCTGTCTAGCTTCACATCTGGGTGGAAATGCTTTCAATTTTACTCTATTCAATATGATATTGGCTGTGGGTTTGCTATAGATGGCCTCCATCAGTTTAAGAAATGTCCTATCTAAGCCTATTTTGTTAAGTGTTCTCATCATGAAAGGATGCTGGATATTATCAAAACCATTTTCCGTATCAATTGATGGAATCATATGGTCTTTGTTTTTTATTTTATTTAAATAAAATAAAATAAAAAGTGTATTATGTTTATAGATTTACATATGGTGAACCTACCTTGCATCCTGGGATAAAATCCACTTGATCATGGTGTATAACCTTTTTAATGTATTGTTAGATTCTGTTTGCTAATATCTTATTGAATATTTTTACATGAGTATTCATTAAAGATATTGGTCTATAATTTGGAATAGATATGCAATATAGGAACTACTGCCTCTTTGTAGGTTTGGCAGAATTCTAGTGAAAAACCCTCTGGTTCAGGGCTTTTCTCTTTTGGAAGATTTTGTATACTTACTGCTATTTCAGTGCCTAATATAGATATATTCTAATTCTTTCTGGTTGAGTCCAGGAAGGTGGCATGCTTCCAAGTATTTGTCCATTTCCTCCACATTTTCACATTTCTGGGAATAAAGTTTTTTGTAGTAATCATTGAGAATCTTTTGTATTTCTGTGATATCTGCCTTATTTCCCCTTTATCATTTCTGATTGAAGTTATTAGAGATTTTACTTTTCTGTTTCTGCTTAGTCTGGCCAAGGGTTTATCAATTTTGTTAATCTTTTCAAAGAACCAATTTTTGTTTTGTTGATCTTCTGAATGTTTTTTTTTGTTTTCAATTTCATTTAGTTTGGCTCTAATTTTGGTTCTTTCTTTTCTTCTGCTGCATTTGGGGTGGGATTGTTCTTCCCTTTCCAGTTGCATGAGATGTCCCATTATTTTGTTGACCTCCTCTATTTCTGTTTTTTTGATGAAGTCTTCTAATGCTATAAATTTTCCTCCTAGGACTATTTTTGTGGTATCCCACAGGTTTGGATAATTTATGTCTTTATTATCATTTTCTTCCAGAAATTTGTTTATTTCCTTCTTAGTCTTGTCTTGGACACAGCTATCTTTCAGCATAAGGTTTAGTTTCCATGACTTTGTTTGAGGATGAAGATTTCTGTTGCTGTTGAGTTCAACTTATATTCTGTGATGATCTGAGGAGATAAAAGGAATAATTTCTTTTTTTTTTTAAATTTTTCTGAGATTAGACTTGTGTCCTAAAAGATGATCAATTTTGGAAGATCATCCATGGGTTGATGAGAAAATGTTTATTCAATTTTATTAAGATGAAATGTTCTGTAGATGTTTGTTAAGTCCGTTTGTTCTAAGGTCAAGTTTAAGTCTACTATTTATTTGTTTAGTTTCTCTTTCTTTCTTTCTTTTTTTTTTAGATTTTTTTTTTATTAAATAATAGTTGTGTACATTAATGCAACCATGGGGTACATTGTGGTGTTTTCATATACATTTTGAAATACTCTCATCAAACTGGTTATGTAGCCTTTGTGTCATTTTCTTAGTTAGTGAGTTAAGACATTCATACTCTATTTTAAAAAGATTCACTTGTACTCCTGTAGGATAAACCATAGATATGACCCCTCCAATCACCCTTCCTCCACCCATCAACCCCCCTCCCCTCCCCTCTCCTACCCCCCTATTCTAAGGCTATAATTATGTTATAACATTCCTATAAATGCTATAAATTAGTTTCAAAATAGGGCTGTGTACATTGGATACTTTTTCTTCCATTCTTCTGATACTTTGCTAAGAAGAACATTTTCTAGTTCCATCCATGTAAACATGAAGGAGGTAAAGTCTCCATCTTTCTTTGGGGCTGCATAATATTCCATGGTGTACATATACTACAGTTTATTGATCCATTCGTGGGTCAATGGGCACTTGGGCTTCTTCCATGACCTAACAATTATGAATTGGGCTGTAATAAACATTCTGGTACAAATATCTTTGTTGTAATGTGATTTTTGGTCTTCTGGTTATATACCAAATAAAGGAATTGCAGGGTCAAATGGCAGGTCTATTTTTAGTTCTTTAAGTGTTCTCTAGATGTCTTTCCAAAAGGAACGAATTAATTTGCATTCCCACCAGCAGTGTAGACGTGTTCCCTTTTCTCCACATCCACGCCAGCATCTCTGGTTTTGGGATTTTGTGATGTGGGCTAACCTTACTGGAGTTAGGTAATATCTCAAAGTAGTTTTGATTTGCATTTCTCTGATGATTAAGGATGGTGAGCATTTTTTCATGTATCTGTAGGATATGTGCCTATCTTTTTTTAGAGAAATTTCTTTTCAACTCCCTTGCCCACGATGGGATCAGTTGTTTTTTTCTTGGTAATATATTTGAGTTCTCTATAGATTCTGGTTATTAAAGCTTTGTCAGAGACATAACCAGAAAATATTTTCTCCCATTCTGAGGGCTGTCCACCCACTTTATTTACTGTGTTCTTGGCTGTGCAGAACTTTTTAGTTTGATCAGGTCCAAAAAGTGTATTTTTGATGTTGCTTACATTGCCAAAGGGGTTCTCCTCATAAAATTTTCGCCCAGGCTGATTTCTTCAAGTGTTTTCCCTACACTTTCTTCTAGTATTTTTATAGTTTCACGTCTTAAGTTTAAATCTTTAATCCAGTGAGAGTCTATCTTAGTTAATGGTGAAAGATGTGGGTCTAGTTTCAGTCTCCTACAGGTTACCAGCAAGTTCACCCAGCACCATTTGTTAAATAGGGAATCTTTTCCCCACTCAATGTTTTTAATTGTTTTGTCAAAGATCAGGTCACAGTAGGTAGCTGGATTTATCACTTGGCTCTCTATTCTATTCCATACATCTACCTCTCTGTTTTTGTGCCAGTGCCATGATAGTGTTTTGATCACTATCGATTATAGTATAGTCTGAGGTCTGGTAGTGTGATTCCTCCTGCTTTGTTTTTATTTCTGAGTAATGTCTTTGCTGTTAGAGTTTTTTTCTGATTCCATATAAAATGAAGTATTATTTTTTCTAGATCTTTAAAGTATGACAGTGAAGCTTTATGGGGATTTAATTAAAATTATATATTACTTTGGGTAGTATTAACATTTTAACAATGTTGTTTCTTCCCAGACATGAGCATGGTATGTTTTTCCATTTGTTAACATTTTCAGCTATTTCTTTTCTTAGAGTTTCATAGTCTCTTTATAGAGATCTTTCACATCCTTTGTTAGATAAACTCCCAAATATTTCATCTTCTTTGGCACTGCTGTGAATGGAATAGAGTCCTTGA
>NW_003852518.1:1859412-1863647 GCF_000181295.1 Otolemur garnettii
GCCACTGGGAATTATTTTTCCTAGAGAGAGTCTCACTTTATTGCCCTGGGTAGAGGGCTGTGGCATCACAGCTCACAGCAATTTCCAACTCCTGGGCTTAGCTAGGACTACAGGTGCCCACCACAACGCCCGGTTTTTTTTTTTTTTTTTTTTTAGAGACAGGGTCTCACTTTATTGCCCTTGGTAGAGTGCTGTGGAGTCACAGCTCACAGCAAACTCCAACTCCTGGGCTTAGGCACTTCTTCTGCCTCAGCCTCCCAAGTAGCTGGGACTATAGGTGCCCACCACAATGCCCAGATAGATTTTTTGATTTTCTAAAGGGTCTGTTGTTATTTCATCTTTACTGTTATTGATTGACAACATTAGAGATTTTACTCTTTTTTTCTTGGTTAGGTTTGCCAAAGGTTTATCAATTTTGTTGACTTTTTAAAAAACCCAACTTTTTGATTTATTGATCTGTTTTATAAACTTTTTGTTTTCAATTTCATTTAATTCTTCTCTAATTTTGGTCATTTCTTTTCTTCTGCTAGATTTGGGATTGGAATGTTCTTCCTTTTCCAGCTGTTTGAGATGTCCCATTAAGTTGTTAACTTCCTCTCTTTCCATTCACTTGAGGAAGGCTTGCAGAGCTATAAATTTCCCTCTTAGGCCTGCCTTTTCAGTGTCCCAAAGGTTCTGACAACTCGTGTCTTCATTGTCATTGTGTTCTAAAAATTTGGTAATTTCCCTCTTGACCTCATCTTTGACCCATCTGTCATTCAGCATAAGGTTATTTAGCTTCCATGTTTTTGTATGAGGATGCAGATTCCTGTTGTTACTGATTTCAACTTTTATTCCATGGTGGTCTGAGAAGATGCATGGAATAATTTCTATTCTTTTAAATTTACTGAGGTTAGACTTATGGCCTAGGATGTGATTGATTTTGGATTATGTTCCATGGACTGATGAGAAAAATGTGTATTCAGTTTTGTTAGGAGGAAATGTTCTGTAGATGTCTATAAAGTTCAGAAGTTGAATAGTTAAATTTAAATCTAAGATTTC
This sequence comes from Otolemur garnettii, assembly GCF_000181295.1. NCBI lineage: Eukaryota > Metazoa > Chordata > Mammalia > Primates > Galagidae > Otolemur > Otolemur garnettii. Next base: position 1,860,454 of record NW_003852518.1, read on the forward strand.
TTTGCTAAGCTTCTTTTTGGAGGATCTATCCAACACTGCCAAAGGAGTGTTAAAATCTCCAACTATAATAGAGCTGGGGGAAATCAAGTTGCTCATGCCAGTTAGAGTCTGTTTTATAAATTGAGGTGCATTCTAGTTGGGTGCATGGATATTGATAATTGAGATCTCATCGTATTGAGTATTGCCCTTAACAAATATAAAGTGGCCATCTTTATCCTTGGTTACCTTTGTTAGTTTAAAACCTATTGTATCTGTGAATGAAATTATGACACCTGCTTTTTTTCTGCTTTCCATTAACCTGGAATATAGATGACCATCCCTTCACCCTGAGTCTATATTTGTAAGGTAAGATGAGATTCTTGTATACAACAGATGTCTGGTCTGAGTTTCTGTATCCAATCAGCCAGTCCATGCCTCTTTAGAGGACAGTTTAAGCCATTCACATTGATTGAAATTATTGATAAGCCTGATAAAATTTTAGGTATTGAGTTGCTTGAAAGTCCAGTGGATGTTTTTAATCCTTTCCCCATTGTGGAAATTGGAGTTTGATCAATAGTTTCTGAGTGAGTTTACTTTTGTGGTGGAGGATTGCACTGGTCATTATGGAGGATAGGTTTGAGAATTTCTGGAGAGCTGGTTTTGTTATGGCAAATTTCTTCAAAATATGAATGTCATTAAAGTATTTAATTTCTCCATCATAAATGAAACTCAGTTTAGCTGGATACAGGATCCTGAGTTGAAAGTTATTTTGTTTTAGGAGATTAAAAGGCGATGACCACCCTCTTCTAGCCTGAAAGGTTTCAGCAGAGAGATATGCAGTCATTCTAATATTCTTCCCCTTGTAGGTTATGGTTTTCTTACGTCTACCTGCTTTCAGGATTTTCTCTTTCATATTAACTTTAGTGAAGTTAATTATGATGTGTCTGGGGGATGTCTTGTTTGGGTTGAGTTGTGCTGGGGTTCTGAAGCTGTCTGCTATCTGAATTTCAGGATCTCTTGGCATATCTGGAAAGTTCTCTTTCATAATTTCATAAAGAAGAGCCTCTGTGTTTTGTGAAGCAGCTTCGTCGCCTTCAGGGATTCCCATAGGGCGAATATTAGTTTTCTTTGAATTATCCCAGAGCTCTCTGAGAGAATGATCCATTTTTGCTTTCCATTTCTGTTCCTCTTTGGACACTTGGGCATGTTCAGAAGCTTTGTCTTCTAAGTCTGAAATCCTTTCTTTTGCCTACTGCATTCTGTTACCAAGGGATTCTACTGTATTTTTCAGATCTTTGAGGGCTGCCATCTCTTGCCTTAATATTTCAAAATCTTTGGTGGTTTTGTCTTTGAATTCATTGAATTCTTGAGTGAACTTTTGGAATGCTCCTTGAATTTCTATTTCTATCTTTGTCTCTATTCTATTAATCTTATTTGCAATCCAAATTCTGAATTCAACTTCTGACATCTCAGTCATCTGTTTATGAATGGGATCTTCAGTTTCGTCTGCCACATCCTTTCTTGGGGGGGGGTTGACCTACTCTGGTTATTCATATTACCAGCCACATCCTTTCTTGGAGGTGGTTGATCTACTCTGGTTATTCATATTACCAGAGCTTTTCCACTGATTCCGCCCCATGTTTATTTTACCCCATTTGGCTTTTCCCCTTGAGCTTTGTCAAGGACCTGTACAGTGTTATGGCCTGAGAGACTAGGGACCTGCTTGGTGTGGTGGGGCTAAGTGGCTCTGCCTTATTTTCAGCTCATCTCTGTCCTACCCTAGTGAATCAGTTACTCTTGGTTGAAATCTCAGTTGTGGAGAAATACCAGCAATTAAGTTGCTCCACCCCCTACAAACAAGAATTGGGCAAGGATAATCAAACCTTCCATCAACTATACACCCAGGGTGCCACTTTGGATAGTCCTTGGGTGATTTGCCTTGTTCAAGGAATCCAAATTGGTTATCCCAGTCAGCACTAGTCTCAGGTGGGAGAGTTCAAATGTCTCTAGCAGCTAGATAAGAGGGTTCTGCTGGCAGCTCAGATATAACTTGCTCCAGTGCTCTGTGAGGGCAAAAGGACCTACCCAGCAAATGAATTAGTCTGGGAAGGTGATGCCTCCTTCCCCACCTTGCACCCAGTCACTGGTAATCCCACAGGGCTGTGACCCAGTTCACTCCAGTAAGGAACTGCTCCCTGGCTTTATGACTGTCAGAGTCACCAGGAGATCTGAATCTGGCATGGGGGCTTTGGGTGTTTAATTTATGCTGGGTGAGTTCACTCAGTTCCAGCCCCACACCTTCTGTCCTGGCTAAATTCCTTTGCAAGTCAGAGGCTGCTAGAACTGATAAGAAACTTAGCTGTGGGCAGCAAGTAATTAGAGTTTACACACAGGTGTCAATTCCAGCCTGTGCCTGCCCACTGCTTTTGTCTCAGCTACATTCCTCTGAGGGCTAGGTGCTATTTTGGTCTCTTTACTCACAAAAGTTCCCAAGTCTGTTCCACCAGTGGCTGCTGTCCGGAACCTCTGGTTGCCGAGAGAGATAAGGTGTGCCTATCTGGAATGGCATCAGGGATGTGAGCATTTCCCACAGCTCAGGATACCGACAGCCCCTGTATGGCTTCCTCTGAGCTAATGTTCTTCTCCTTGCTCCCATGCCACAGAGTCAGCACAGAGCAGCACCAGCCCTTTCCCCCTCTACTCCTCTCAAGGAAATGCCCAGGTATCTGGACTCCATGGGTGACAAACCTCTAGACCTTGGGGTGAGAGTGGGGGAGGGAATCCTCAGATTTCTGAGTTGCAGGTAGGGAATATATACAGTTTTATACAGTTTTACAGTTTTATGCCTGGCAGGAGGGTGCCATGGCAAGCAAGGGTAGGAGGTCCAGTTTTTAGGAGGTCTCTCCTGTGGGATAGAGTGGGAGGATGTTTGAACTCTGCTTGCTTGTTTGTATGGAGTAAATTGCAAGCCCTTCTTGTGGGGGAGGGGACTCCCATCTGCTTGGTGGTGGATTTTGTACCTTTTGATTGTATTTTGGGGGTCATAGCTTGCCTCAGCAAGGTTGAAGTGAGTTCTTTAATCTTTTCTCTTGGCTCCGCTCCAAACCATCAGCTCCGTTGCTAAACTTCTGTCCTTTAAGTCTCCTGGATGGGAGCCTCTGTAAAAAGCTGGCTGCAGTCTGCCATCTTGCCTCTGCCCCTCTTTTTTTTTTTTT
>NW_003852518.1:1863667-1877601 GCF_000181295.1 Otolemur garnettii
TTACCCGCTTGAGCCACAGGCACCGCCCCTTTTTTTTTTTTTTTTGAGACAGAGCCTCAAGCTGTCACCCTGGGTAGAGTGCCATGGCATCACAGCTTACGGCAACCTCCAACTCCTGGCTCAAGTGATTCTCCTGCCTCTGCCTCCCAAGTAGCTGGGACTACAGATGCCCACCACAATGCCTGGCTATTTTTTGGTTGCAGCTGTCATTGTTGTTTGGTGGGACTGGGCTGGTTTCAAACCCACCAGCTCAGGTATATGTGGCTGGCACCTTAGTTGCCTGAGCCACAGGAGCTGAGCCCCTTTGTTTAGTTTCTTATTAGAGAATCTATCCAGAATGACAAAGGGGTGTTAAAATCTCCCACTATTATAGTGCTGGAAGATATCACATTGTTCACATCAGTTAGAGTTTTCTTTATAAATTGCTGAGCATTTAGGTAGGGTGCATAAATGTTAATTATAGAAATCTCTTCATATTAAGTGTTTCTCTCGACAAATGTGTAGTGTCCATCCTTGTGTTTTCTTATCTTTGTTGTTTTAATTCCTATTGTGTCTGTGAATAAAATTGCAACCCTTGCTTTCTTCATATTTCCATTTGCCCGTATTATAGATGTCCATCCCTCTCCCTGAGATTTTTTTTTTTTTTATCCTTTGAGGTAAGATAAATCTTTTGTAGGCAACAGATACTGGGTCTGAGTTTTTATATCCAGTCAACCACCTTTTGCCTCTTTAGAGTGCAACTTAAGCCATTCATGTTAATTGAGCCATTCACATAAATTTATAGGTATGGTATGTTTTTGCCATGATGTTTTTCAAAGGGTCAGTGGATATTTTTAATTCTTTCACCATTGTGGAAGTAGGTTTTGTTTGATAAATTCCAGGTCAGTATACTTAGAGGATGGGCCTGAGAATATCCTCAAGAGCTGGTTTAGTGATAGCAAATTTCTTCAACATGTGTATGTCATTAAAGTATTTGATTTCTCCTTCACAAATAAAACTCAGTTTCACTGGATTAAGGATCCTGGGCTGAAAGTTATTTTTTTTAGGACATTTGAGGTTAATGACCATTGTCTTCTGGCTTCAAATTTTAGGCGGAATGATCTGTAGTCATTCTAATATTTCTCCCTCTATAGGTAATGCTTTTCTTACATTAGGGTGCTTGCAGAATTTTTTTCTTCACATTAACTAATTACAATGTGTCTAGGAGATGCTTTATTTGGATTGAGTGTTACTGGCTTCTGAAATTCTCTACTATTTGAAATTCTGTATCTCTTGCAATGGTTGAGAAATTTCCCTCCATAATGTCTTGGAGTACAGCACCTGTGCCTTTAGGACCATCCTTTCTCCTTCAGGAATCCTATAAGTTGAATGTTTTTGGTCTTTGGAATGATCTCACAACTCTCTCAAAGGATGATCAGTTTTTGAATTCCATTACTCTGATTCTTTGAGTGGGAATAGTTCAAAAGCCTTGTCTTCACCTTCAGAGATCCCTGCTTTCTTCTGCATGCTCAATTCTGTTACTGAGAGATTGTATTGTATTACAAAGCTCCTCAAATAGCTTTTTTATTTCCTTGAGCACTGCTATCTCTTTTCTCATTATGTCCATATTCTTGATGGTTTTGTCTCTGAATTCATTAATTTCTTGAGACAACTTTTGAACAATTCTTTGGATTTCTGTTTCCATCTCTTCCTCCATTCTATTCATTTTATTTGCCATCCATATTCTGAATTGTATTTCTGACAATTTATCCATTTGTCTGTGAATGGCATCTTCTCTTTTGTCTCCTTTCTCATTCCTTCAAGGAGTTGATCTACTCTGGTTATTCATGTTGCCAGAGTTCTTCCTCTTTTTCTGCCCTATGATTGTTTCCCACAGTTTGCTTAGTAAAACTGTTAGGATGATATTAAATTAAGAGCCCCAGGAAGTGGAGTTAATCAGCTTTTTAACCAATGATCTGGGCCTGGTGATTGTGGCTTTTGCCCTATAACTTTACAAAGGTCCCTTTCAGAGTTGCAGCCAGAGACTCTGAGAACCTGCTTGGTGCTATAGCACTACAGAGCACTACCTGGCTCTGTATTATAGTCAGATAGCCTCTATCTAATCCTAGTGAGTTACATACAGTATTAGGCTGAAATCCCAGCTGGTAAGATATACAAGCAAATGGGGTGCCCTGCCCTCCACCAGAAACAACTGGAGGAGGAGAATTAATCCCTCCTGCTACAAAATAAACACTGCTTAACCTTGGTGGGTCCCTAGGTGGACAGCCCAGGTCAAGAGCTCTAGTCTGATTATCCTGGGCAGTTTAATCACTGCTTATCAGGGAGAGCTCAAATGGTTTATAGCAACTTAATAGTAGGTTTCCACAGACAGCTCCATCCTGAAAAACCAAGAGGCAGGATTCTGGTTTTCTCCTGTGAGAAATGGGGTCATGAAGGTGCACCCTGCCAAAGGATCAGTCTAGAGGCATCAGAACCTCCACCCCCTGCCATGCACCACTGCTGGCAACCCTGCTTGGCTGTAGCCTGGTTCCCTCCAGCAAGCAACTGAGTCCAGGGGTGGCCCACCAGAGTCAGATGGAAGCTAGCACTTCCTCCTCCCCTGCCCCATCCCCCATCCCTCTGCAACCCCTAGGGGGTGAAGCCTGGTTCCCTCTCGTGGGTAATAGGATCAGGGGAGTGTGTCTCCAGATTCAGACCAGAGGCATCAGTGCCTCCACTGGCCTCTAAGCACCATCAGGGTACCATTTCTCCTGCCTGTGCAGTCAGCACCTTGCCCCCACTGCACATGGCCACAGGCAACCTGAAGGGACTGAAGTCCAGTTCTCTCCAGTGAGCAACAGACTCAGGGGAGTGCACCACCAAAGTCTGACCCAGGGTGTGATAACATCTGCTGTTTGGCCATCTCTGTCTCTAATGTGTCCCTCTCTCCCCATGTCTCCCAACTTCCACTTGAGTCACTGTTTCTGCTTTGCTGTCCAGCAGCCCACACAATACCCAGGCCTCTCATGGAATGGAATTGCCAAACACTCTGAGGTCTGCAGGGGGCAGGCCTACAGTCCTCCTGATGAGGGGGGAAGGGTGAACTGGGAGTTCAGAATTGTAGGGAAAATATTTGTTCAATTTTATGTCAGGCAGGATGATGCCTAGGTTCATGAGTGGGACTTCCCTGGAGAAGGAGGCCTGGTGTTTAGCAGCTCTTTCCAATGGAATAAAATAAGAGGTGTTTTGATACCTATTCACTTTCAAAGAACACACAGCAAGTCTCTCTCTTGGGGGAGAGGTCTCTCGTCCTCCTAACAATGGTCTTTGTACTAAAAATTTGTTTTCTTGGAGTCATAGCTTGCCTCTTTACAGATGATGTGCACTTATATATCTTCTTTCTTAGCTCAGATCTCCACCTTCAGCTTCATTGAGTCTGATCTATCCATTATCTCTCCCTCTGGACAGAAGCCTCTGTTGAAAGCTGCCTCTAGTTGGCCATCTTACTTTGGACCCCCTGAAACATTATTTTCAACAGCAAAAAAGTAGAGAAAAATTCTAAATTTTGATCAATATTTATGATAAAATAAACCTTGGTACATTTTTACTGAAGAACTACTATGGCACTATAAAAAAACATAAGGTATCTTCATATGCAATTAAATGGGAATATCTGCAGGGTAGATAGTTAATAAATCAAGATGCAGCATACTGTGTATTGCATGCTACCATTTGTACTAAAAATCTGAAAAATGAGATATTATAATTTTTGCTTGTATGTGCATAAAATGTATATAGAGGAATACACAAGGAAGTAATGATAGGGGTTACCTGGTTGGAAGTAAGATGGATGGTGATTTGGTAAATGGAAAATAGAAGTGCCAGAGAGATTTCTCACTCTATTATTTTACTGTTTGAGTTTGAACCTCATGATTACATTATCTTTTTAAGAAGTCCATAATTATTGTGCATATAAAAGTTGCCATACTTCCTTACATCTGGGGAGGAGGGGAGTAATTATTAATGGATCTGAATGAGATCCAATGACACCTCTGAAACACATTCTAAATCTTTTGGCTCTGAGATTTTTGCTTATGTAAATTTCTCATTCTAAATTTTCATGTAATGGAAATAATTATGTTTTTACTATAAGCACTTTAGTATTTATTTAAATTATATTTTAGTATTTATTTAAGGTATTTATATTAATTATTTTAAGACGTGAGGTCTATCTCTCTGCCTTAATTTTTTCTTCATTGGTTATTTTCAAAAGCTAGATATCATTGGTTTTAATGGTAATGAAAATAACTCTGTTTGGTTCTGTGACACAATCCATAACTGCATTATTTATAGCATTTATTTATCTAGAATAGAATATACAATCAATATAATCATAGGTTGATTATGGACATATGAAATTCAAGATAGACAAACTTATTTTTTGATTACCCTTCAGGGTTGCAATTATTTATAGTGACCCAAGATCTAGAGAGGTTCTTCCTAAGACGGAATATCCCAGATGTGTGTGGCCCTCTTCCTTTAAGTATCTGTAATTGTTATAAGAGAGAATTTTGTTTGCGGATGTGAATTACATAATGTTTGTACCAGGGACAATATGTTTTTACCACAAACCCATTCCTGGTCTTTTTTGGGCTTATTTCTAGACTAGTGGTCCTCTAACTTCTGGTCTATGGTTTCTTCACACTTGAAAACATTTTTGGTGATCCTAAAATGTTTTTGGTTATGTATATGCTGTGTATTGAAATTTACTGCATCAGAAATTAAACTGAGAAATTTAAAAATATTTATTAATTCATTTTAAAATAATGTTAACATAAATTATATATTTTCCATACAAATAAATATTTTTTTTTTTTGAGAAAAGTGCCATTGTTACATGTTTGCAAGTTTCTTCACTATTTGGATTAACAAAAGAGAGCTGGATTCTCACACCTGCTGCTATATTCAAACTGTCCTTTTGGTTAAAATATATGAAAACAAATATGTCCTCACACAGACATGTATTTGGAAAATAGAGTAATATTTTAGTAGTATTCTCATTGTAGATATTAATTGTAGTTATAATTAGAAATATTTTTCTTGATTTCTACATCAAAGCTAGGCAAAAGGTAATGACTTAAAGTTGCAATGAGCTGTACACACAAGTTCTACATTGAAGTCCATCAGTCTATCTTGCACTTTGAATGTATCTTTTATCCATGTATGATTTTTGTTACATAATGTTTGGGTCATTTGGAAAATAGTGGTTCATTGGCCTATGAAAATCTGCTTAAATTGTTAGAAATGTTAAAGCCTGAGGCACTTACATTCTCACAGACTTCAGGTAAACTGGGAAAACTGGGCAGCCATCAGAGAAAGCAGAGTCCACCACACTTAAGTCAGACGTGGCCCTCTACGGTGGATGCAAAGGGTGGATCCAAGTGAAACAGAGACTAGCGGGCTTAGGAGATTCTTCCCCAAAACAAAATTAGGAGCTAGTCCACCCTTCAAAACAATTTTCTTTTTCTGGTGTGGTTGTTATTTTGTATGAGGTCTGACAATTAAGTTGTGTAAAATAACAAGTTTGTTGCAGTTGTTGCCAGCACTAGCCTTACATAGCTAATGATGCTAAGTCAATGGTGTTTCACATTTTAAAGCTAATAAAATGCTTATTTTGTAGTTTCTGGGAGCTGTACAGTGCTTGATTTGATAGTAATTCAGTGAATCCTATCATTTGGGAGTGTTAGTTGATTACTAATGCAGTGTAACATAGAGTATGACCAGGTAGCTCAAAACCTATGAACATGCCCCTCTGTGAGTGTGATAGAATAAGAGGTAATGATAATTATTCCACTAAAAGAAAGAAAATATGCAGTGGCAGTAGCAGCCACCTCAGTGACAATGAACAGAAAATGGCCTTTTCTAGAAAAGACAATACGACATTATAGATTCAATACATTCAGAAATGCCGTACATGTGTAAGCCGTTTCCCCATTTATTTATTCCATAATTTTCAATCCATCCATATTACGTCTTTTTGTTTACTCAATCCTACCAATATTACCATCTTAAATCCAGTTAGGACTCTCCATTAGGATACTAGAATGATTTACCTGTATATTTGTCCCTGGAACTTAATAAGTTTTTCTATCAGAATGGGTGCTATAGATAGATTTTAAAGGCAATTTTTTTAAAATTCATGGGTTATTACAATAAAAGAATATAAAATTTAACAATAAATACATAGACAATCATATGAAACGATCAAGTGAACAATGTTTAGAGATGAGAAAAATCTTCCACTTGAAATACTTATTTCATAAAATAAGGTTATAGAATGGCTGGTACCTATTCTCATTTTGACTAAAGAATATTTCATATACCATACAAATAGGCAGAGGCAGAAAGAGAATACATTAATAAGAAGACCTTACCTAACTCAGTTGGACTTGGAAGCAATTGAAGAGCAGAACTGAGTTGCAGAAAAGTTCATGTGTGACACCTGAGATAAAATTAAGAAACACAGTGGATCAAAATCATATTATAAAATCAAATATTATAAAATAGAAAATACTCTAACATAACTTAATGTAATAAGTGACCACTTGAAGGAAAGAAAAAAACACCTATGAGTATATTATACAAGGTGAACTTGAAGAAAATTATCCAGAAATAAACATATAACTATAACTCTAGAATTTCTTAATAATATAACTGATCACTTCCTTTAACAAATGCAAAAAAAATGAGGAAACTTGCTATTTTCAACAACTAAATAAATAACGGAACTATGATATGTTTATACAGTGAAAAATCATAAATTGATAAATAAGAATAAATTATACTCCAAAAGGAACATGGATCAACCTTACATACATAGTATGGGGGAAAGAGACATAAAAAATATGTTTTATAATTTTATTTACATGAAGGGTATTTGCAACAATTGTATTTATCTTTATGTTTTATGTGTGAATACATTTCAGAATTTCTAATACACCAAGTCCTTAATAAATGGCCCGCACTAATACGATTTCCTATTATCAAAACATTATTACTTACTTGATATTTTTTTCTTATAGACGTCTCAAAATAGATGTAGCATACTGAAAGCACTGAGCTAGTGCCAGGAGGATTTCATTGGTAGGCTTCTCTATCACACAATGTATAATCTAGGAAAAAACATGTAGTTTCTTTGTAGATCAGTTTTTTCATTTGTACACTAGATGGTGGTTTACTAGGCACAGAACAAGAGCATCTAATTCTGAGTCAGCCTAGTTGCAACTCTATAACTTGACTCAAATGATAACGACAACACCATTTTCTTCCCTTATTTGAAAGGCAATAGTCTGATCTTACTGCACAAGTGTAAGTACTTCATGGTTTTTGATATATGGACATTACTCTAGGAAGAATTATGATACGACCAAAATCTATCAATAACAAGCAAGCTTGAGCATCCAGCAGATAATTCAAATAACACACATTTGTAAATATAAACCAGTTAACTTTCTGCCTGGTGGTCTTTTCTATAATAAAATGTATACATTTCCAAAGCAAATAGGAACTGTAGCAGCTGCAGGCTCAGTGCTGCCAATTTAACAGTTGTCTGAAAACTCTGCAAATTATTAGCACTTGTACTATACTTGGAAGCCATTTTTGTGAAAAATAGCAATTTTATCCTAACATGGATTTTAAAGCAAGCATATTGGCTGGGAGAGCATACTGGGTAGAGATTTACATCGAACTGACACTTCAGATAAAGAACATTGTGGGGAAACTTGAGGCTACTTGCCTCTTCGAAGCTGTTCCTAGGCTTTGACCCTAGAGAAGAAAAAGGAAATTTTCTCTCCTTACAAAATTGGGTATATAAATGTGTGGCTTAGATAAGCAAAAACTCAAAAAGAGAGAATTCCTCTAGCATTAATGAGTCAAAGGCTCCTTGTATACAACTTTAAAACTGTAGAACTTACAGAGAAAAAGAAATAACCAACCATGTTCTTATTTCTCCAAAATAAAGAGCATCATCTGTTTTTACAAAATTGGAATCATTTAGCATATTAATTCTCTATACTGCTTTTTTCACTTAATGTTCCATCATATGAACTTTTCTTCATTTCTTGATTTTAAAAATACAGATAATTCTATTTTTGGTCACACATTATGATCTATTAAAGTTTATTTTATCATTTTTCTATATTGGAGATCAAAGTTTTTCTCTAGTGTATGAAAATGTGGTAAAAATATAAATCTGATAAATTGTTTAAAGGATTTTCTCTAGAAGTAAAAGAAATTATTTGGTGTCTTAATTTTAAGGTTATTGAAATATAGTTTGAAATTGCCTTCCAAAATTTTAACAATTTTGTGCTCACAACAGATATTGTTGGTATTTAACTTTATGCTTTATTAAATTTCTATAAATTCACACAATTGTTTTATTGCAAGGTTCTTTGACTGGCGACCCTAACACAGACTGGAGAGATTAATTCCCTATGTTGTATTTCCCTCAACTGCGCATGGGAAGTAAAATGTCCTAGGATGGACAACGTGTTCATGAATAAATACCCTTGAAGACAGAGTTCATGGTCAGAGCAGCTCTGAGAACAGGTGTTTCCTAGGAGTTCTGGGGACTTTCTACATCTAGGGAAAGCAGATAATTAGTTTCTATTTGTCTATGGTTTAAAATATTTTTCTGGAAATGTTACAAATTCAAGGGTATATTCTCCAGAAGTTCACAGTGCATACTCCTGATGGTTGAGGAACATACCAGATAATACAAAATAGTCCACAAAAAACTAATTACATGATGGCAAAAGCTAAATCAAGTCTTCCTTTGCATTTTATATAGGACCTTCTTTGGAATTGTCATATGACCTGGATTCTATTTTATACGACAGTGTTTTTCTTCTCTAATTTATTGTGTCCTCCTCTAAATCTAGCACCTGAAAGCCTGGCTGGACCATTGTGAATACTCCAAACATTTGTTGAGTAGGGGAAAAAATGCATCAGTGAATGTGCACAAGAGCTTTATGGGTAAGAAACTGCTTAGCATATTTAGCTCCAGGATGTTTAACCCACTCTTAGGTGTTTCTCTGTTCTTTCCTTGTATGTGTTATTTGAACAGTTGAGTGATCTGTTCATAATCTATCTTTACCTCTCAGTTTTTGTGTCTGAACTGATGGACTCATTTGGTTTCAAGGCTTGGAATCCAAGGACTAAAGTAATTAAAACAAAAAGGGGATATAATCATAGGGATGATAACTTTAAATTTTGTAAAAGTTGATAATTAAATATGCTTGATTAATTTCTTCTATCAGTTTTATTTCATAGGATAGAAGTCATTTTAACATCCCCGAATAGGAAGCAAATGGCTTGGTTTGGGGCTTCTCCGGGAGCTGCTTGTATATCTGTCAAGTACTTATTTGTTTGTGGATTGATTTTTTTTTTTTTTTTTTAGTTTTTTTATGAAGTGTTTTTTTTCCAAAGAAAAATGGCAATAGCCAATTGGAAACCTACTTATTTTTAAACTGCAATTCTGTTGTCTTTGTATGTAGAAGTAACTTACTGATTTACTATTTTAAATAACTTCCTCCCCTTCTCCTTTGGTTGTTTATTGTCTGCAGAATCTTTCCTTCCAGAGAGATATACCTCACGTTCTCGCTTTGCTTCTTTTAACCAAAATAATGCAAAACATAATTTCATTGTGTGTCATGAAGTCTCCAATTGTTAAAAATAAGGGCAAAAAGATTAATGGAATTGACAACTAAGTTGAATTAAAAAAAAGAGGGGGGGCTTGGTTGGATGGGAATCAACTCCTGTGTCCCAGGAAATCTGATCTGGCTTCATGAATCCAGTCAGTTCATCCCCCCAGTCCTAGCTACATATAATATGAATAAAGAACATTAATTCGAATGGAAAGAAAACAATTTCTTGATAAAGTATCATTTGTTCTGATTGAACTGAAGGCTATTGACACCTTGGCATAGGCTGGTCTTTGGAAATCTATAGTGGAAGGAATGCCCTCCTTCCCAATTTGAAATTCCTTTTTTAGTGTTTTAGGTCGTATGGGTGATAAACTAGTGAGAAGGGGAGTGGGTTGTCACACTGAACCCACTGTAACCTTCAGTATTTGTACAACTTGAGCCTGTATTGCTTTTGTTCTGCAATTGTTTTATGAAAAATTCCTGAAGTATCTTTATGTAATTTAAAAAATTTAAATAATCAATCAACAGATTTGTAAAATGAAGGGTATGTAACAGTTTATGATCCAGTGGAAGGAACTCCTCCCCCTCTTGTCCCCATATGCTCTCTTTCAGCCCATGGGTATTTTCTTTAAATCCATTTTTTCAAATTCTTCTGGGAACTGATTCAACTTCTAATAAAAATTTGTTTGTTTAATTATTGATTAATTAATTGATATTGCACTTATATATAGTGACTTCCTACCAAGGTCTGAAGGACCCTGAAAATATCTTTGTGTGACTCAGAAAAGTCTGAGATCTGGGTACACAGTTTAGTAAGCAGAGTTGGGCTGGACTTCAGGTCCTACTGGGTGACAGTCTTTATATCCAAAGATCACAACCACAGCAGCTGCATGGGGCATCCTGCTTCTGACTGTGATAGACAAGAAATCAGCCTTTCAGACACACTTGGTTCTTACCTTTTGATATCTCAGTAACTCATAGGCTGTGCTTGGTGAGAAGTGATATCACCAGATGTTAATTCCCAACCTTGACCCACCCAGGTTCTGTTTAAGTCCTTATGTCAGGATTAGGGGAACCCAACCTTCCAACCAGGGGCATCCAACTGGGGCCCTCAGCTGGCTGTGAATGCTTATGGTGTAGTCTTGGGCCACACATTAAATACACAAACACTAACAAAAGCTGATAACCAAAAAAAGGTCTGTGCATAATTTCCATGATATCCACCACCGCAGATAAGCACTGATAGCCAGCCATGGGCCATGGTTGGATGCCCCTGTAACAGTGCTTGGTTAAACTTAATGTTCACCCTGTTTTTTACCTTGTAACATCTATGCACACATTAACAACCCAAAGAACCCAAAGCAGTGGTTTCTTTGAAGGTAAATCTGAAAGCCTGCTGGCATGTGACTTCCTGGATGTAAGTTGCATTGACTCAGACTTTGCTATAGGCACCAACACAGCCATTTGCATCACAAATTTTGTCAGGTTGTGGTATGGCCATTAGAATAAAACTATAGTATTTGTTGCTCAGGTTTAATTTATGACTCACCACCAGAAGTTGTTGGGCTACATTAAAGTATATTAGCAAGAGCTTAGCAGATGTTATAAATAAGTTGTCCTTTGTAGAGTATAAACTTTTCTCTGAAGTGAACACCAAAACTGACATATGGATGAAGAACAATGGATCCTACAAACCACATTTAGAGTGTTTAATAAGCTAGATATTAAGATAGGAACCATCACCAATTCTCTGAATTTCCAACAGTGAGGCCACACAATGAATTCTGTAACTTTGCGTATTCTTTAGACATAGGTGAGTGTGGAGCCCACTCAGGTTTCTGTAATGCTCTAATTTTCCACCATTGCCACAGACAATCTCGTGGATAAACAGTAGTGGCTGACACTTAGGTGCCCTGGGTTCTGCCAGGCCCTCTTCTTAGCTTCCACACGAATTGGCTCATTTAGGAAAATCAGTTCATCCAGGGCACAAGAAAATTAGAATCTGACGCCCCTTTCCTATCTTTCAGGATCCTCATGATATTTTAAATCTCAGTTTCTTCCTATTTCATAAAAACTGGAAAAGTAGGAGGTAACATCCCCTTTTTGACTCTCAGTAGCTGTGTAATATCCCTCATGTCTGTTTCTCAGTAATTTCCCCTCCTAACATTTTTCTCTGTTTGCACAGGGCCAGAGATGACCTGCCCCGACTTCACATCATAGGAGTGTCAGCTCCCGGGAGTGGAGTCTGAGCACTTGGGCTTACACTGTGGGTGCATTTTTCTGTGTCACCTGTTTCCCTGTGTCCAATAGGTGTGGTGATATGGGGTGAGTCACGAGTGCAAACATGACAAGAGACCATGGTGAAGGGACTACAGACTCAGAGAGGGGCCTGCCTGGTGTGCTAGTCACATCTGGGAGTAATGAGGAATGGAGGCCCCTGCAGTAGGGGGCTGGGTCCTCTTGGACGATTTTGCAGCTG
Organism: Otolemur garnettii; assembly: GCF_000181295.1. Lineage (NCBI taxonomy): Eukaryota > Metazoa > Chordata > Mammalia > Primates > Galagidae > Otolemur > Otolemur garnettii. The sequence continues at coordinate 1,875,830 of NW_003852518.1, forward strand.
AGATCTGTCAGGGTGTGTCAGGCTGCTGTGTGGCAACAGTGAGCCTGGTACAGGCCCAGGGTAGAGCCATTCCACTGCCCAGAAGCTGAGGATTCCAGATGATTCTTCCAGAAATGCCTCCCAAACTCCCGTCACTGCTGTTGGGATGACTCTTAACTGTGCCTTCTCTCTTGTCTGTATTTGCTTTGTACACAGACACAAATGCACACTGAGCTTGTGGACTTATTACCTAAAAATCCATTCATTGATCCCTGTTGTTCTGTTAATGGAAAACCCCCAAACTCTGTGAAACAATTTAAAGAGATTTATTCTGAGCCAAAAATGTGTGACCATGAGTTCTCTGTCTGAGAACTGGGTGGGATTCAGCGAGGATGACAGGAAGAGTGCCTCCGCTAGAGGGCAAGGAGCACAGTGTGCCTTGTCCCTGGGACTGTGGCACTGTGGCTGGTGTCCCTGTGGGAAATGAGCACTGCTGGCTCAAACAATAAGGCTCTGATGAGCCTCTGCTACCCTCCACACTGGCGTCATCTCCAGCCACAACCACCCTCTGCCTTATTCTCTCCCCATCATTCCAGACCCCCATTTCCAAAAAGACTTCATTTTTTCTCTCTCATTTCTTCCTTGTTTATGGTGTTTTCTATAACATGAAATGCTCTTCTACATCCAATTTTCCAGCCTGCAAAGTTCTACTTACTCACTAAGACATGTCCATCTTTGCACACCTATAATCCCCTTGTTACCAGCTGCTGAGCTCCTTGACTCTTGTCTTTTCATAAGTGAACAATGACAAGAAGAGAGAATTTTGAAGCAGTAAACAGCAAAGGTTATTAAAACAAAAGTTCGCTCTTACAGGAGTTGAGAGCACACGTCCAAGCGACTGTGACCCTGTGGTCTCTGTGGGTTTCTACTCAATAGGCACCAGCACATTGAGGGTGGAGGCCAGCACACGGCCCAGGGGACACTGGTGCTAGTGTTTCTGTGACATCTCATTTTCTTCTGTTTTGCCTCTCCTCCTTCCTGATGTTGTCTCTTCTCCTTTTTCTCTGGACTGGGGGGTGTTGTCTCCGTCCTGCTGTCTGGTGTGGGAGTTTCCCACCTTGTATGGTCAGCCCCCAAAGTGCTATGGTGCCCAAAGGGGTGGGATGGTAATGTATAATGTGCCCTCTGTTGGTTCTGGTTTCTTCTTTCCTTCTTTCTCTCTCTGTCTCTCTCTCCCTCCCTCTCTTCCTTCCTTTCTTCTGGAGACATAGTCTCACTCTGCCTCCCCTGCATAGAGTGCCCTGGTGTCATAGCTCATGGCAACCTCAAACTCTTGGGCTCAGGAGATCCTCTTAGCCTCTCAAGTAGCTGGGACTCCAGACACTCGCCACAACATCTGGCTACTTTTTTCTATTTTAGTGGAGACGAGTTCACTTTGCTCAGGCTGGTCTCAAATTCCTGAACTCAAGGGATCCTCCCAGAGTGCTGGGATTACAGGCAGGAGCCACCACACCAGGCCTCTGTCTCTTATAACAGTTGAGGTTGCCCGTTGTCTTGGGCAAACGTTCTCTTACTCAGTATCACGTTTGTTTACATTGCTTGCTTTCCTGTTTTCTCTGCTCATGTCTCAGTTTCCTTACACTAACATTCTGTGACACTCCCAGCTCCCCTTATCTGGTACTGTGTTCTCTTCTCACATTCTGTGACACTCCCGGCTACCCTTATCTGGTACTGTGTTCTCTTCTCACGTTCTGTGACACTCCCGGCTACCCTTATCTGGTACTGTGTTCTCT
>NW_003852518.1:1877637-1884070 GCF_000181295.1 Otolemur garnettii
CACGTTCTGTGACACTCCCGGCTACCCTTATCTGGTACTGTGTTCTCTTCTCACGTTCTGTGACACTCCCGGCTACCCTTATCTGGTACTGTGTTTTCTTCTCACGTTCTGTGACGCTCCTGGCTACCCTTATCGGGTACTGTGTTCTCTTCTCAGCACCCGTTTGTTTCCACAGCTGGTTCCTTGCATTCTCTGCTCTTGTCTTCATGTCCCTGCCTGCACTAACAGCCTTTCCTTCTGTCTGCACAGGACGTCAGTGGCTCCTCCTGGTTCCCTTGTGTAGGCTGTATAGTGGTTACAGCCCTCCCTGCTGTGGGGGGATGTGTCTGTTCTTCCCACCTGTCTGAATTCTGAGAAGATGCTGGCATTTTTATCCATCTTCCCCTCCTCTGGCAGACACAGGCTTCACAAGCACCTTATCCACAGAGGCTGCCTGGATCTCGGGTTCTCCTGGCTCTCCTCTCAGTCCTCTGCGGTCCTTCCTGCCTCTCCTGATTGATCCTGGCGCCATGGCTCACTTTAGTCTGTGTTTGCAAGTCCAGGCTGCAGTGCAGTGCTGAGATGCTCAGGCACTTTGGGACTTCCAGAAACATGCTGGGGACTCACTAGTTAGTATTTCACAGCATGACAATTACCTGCGGCCCTTATATTTGTACTGCAGGATAATGATGCATCCTGATTTCCCCCAGACTTGGCTGATTTTAGTACTGACAGGCCTGGGGAAAGCCCTCAGACCTGGGCCAACCTGGATGTTCAGTCTTCCCAGGTAAGACTCGGGGTTTCTCCATGGTAGGGCTCTACGTGTTTTATCTTCCAATCTCTATCTTGGCACTGGGACAGAGGAAACGCTCAGTGAATGTTTGCTGAGTGAGTGAACGGATGGATTATTGGCAAAAGGCTGAGCAACAAGAAGGGAAAACAGACAAACAAGATTTAAGCTGCTGATTCAGTGGAGCAAGTTTTCCCTGTAGCCCTCCTGGCACAACTGGAGCCAAAGACCCAACCTGGAGGCGCATTTTCACGTGGCCCTGGTGGTGCTGTGCCGCTCCGGGGAAGCAAGCACGCTGACACTGAGGGAGCTGCTGCTCTGTCCCTGCCGGGTCTGAAGCAGGCAGCAGAGAGCAGAGGTGGGACGCTCCGAGGACACTTGCCCAGCCTGCGTCTGCTCTGAGTTGGCTGTTACTCACTTCTTGCCTCAATATTGGTTTTATTATTTTCCTTGCATATTTGTGGCAACGTAATTTCAGCAGATACTTTACTACCCAGCAATGGTCTCTGTAACCATAAAACATCTCTATTTCACTGTCGATTTTTCCAGCCTTCTAGTTCTGGGCTATGGGTCCAATGACAGGGTGTGTTATGTGAGCCGGTTGAGAATGAGTCCTGATGATGCCCCGGCCCATCTGCACTCTAGTTGTTTTATTTCAACCATTTTCCAGATAAACAAATATCTACTCATGGCTCTTCTATGTAAGGAACTGTCTTTGGCTAAATCTCGTCTCTGAGAAACCAAGATTAAGGGCTCCTGGTCCAGGGTGGTTTAGGGGCTAGAGCCACCTGAACCAACTGTGGGAGAAGCAGGAACCTGGGGGAGGATTCAGGAGACGGTGATGGAGAAGCAAACATCAATGCCACAGTGAATCTGAGGGGCCTGACCCAGAGAACGTAGACAGGAGGAGCTAGGGGGAGTTAGGGCAATCAGCACAAGTCAGAGGGTCAGGTGAGAGGGTTGGAAACAGCACCTGGAGAAGTCCCCTGCTGAACGGCAAGAGAAAATTCAGAACTGCCTGTTTATTCCTGGGCAGGGAGGGGACAACCGACCACATCCCAGCCAGCCTGGCTGCTGTCTGCCTCGTGGTATTGCTATCCCCTAGCTGGCCTGGAGCCAAGGGTCAGACAGCACTCAGATTTGCATCATGCAACTTTCTTTCCCTCACATGATTTTATGTCATAAAGCCTCAGTTTCACCATCTATAAAATTAGGTGAGAATGGGCTTTCCTGGTAGAGTTTTTGGTATCATTAAATGAAATAATTTGTGTAGGCTGCTAAGGGCAAACCTGGTAATAGTCGTGTGTCACTCATTGAAGAATCTCTTCCGATGATTTCAAGGATGAGCACAAGACCTAATAAGGACTGTGAGCCTGCAAGGCCTAATAACACCCCAGGGCTGTGGGGAGTTGTAGGCAGAGGCCCACCAGTCCCTGTTATCAGAGTTGACAATCCAGTAGGCCTTTCAGGAAAAATACTGAGTGACATAGAAGAGCTAAAACCTGTAAGCACCACCTGCTGGAAGTACAGCCAGCATGGCCTGGAGTTTCAAAAGAGAGAGAGGATCTGTTTTGTTTTTTTCCTCCAGATGCAGAAATCTTCACAGAGCAGTCTTTCACATGTCTGGAGAGGTGATAATCACACTAGTGGTTCCCAACTTGGCTGTCCTGTGTAGAACTTCCAGATAGGAGAAATGCCTTAGCACTGATTTACTCTTCTGGGTGGGGCTAAGCCATGGGCTTGAAACAGAGCTGTTTTCGCACATCAGGCAGGCTCCCGTGGGTATGGACAAAGGGAAGAGGGTGGACGGCACAGGTCAGGCCCCAGTGGGAACCCCAGGACGTCCATAAGCAAGAGCCAGTGATTTGGGGCCATTGCGCATAAGTTATAGAACATGCGGGCCCCGGTGGGGCCAGCCTGTAGCCGCAGCCTGCACACGGGGGTCTGAGTGACTGTGGCTGGATTTTGGGCAGGGACATTGTACCACCAGATGTAAACTTTCCTGGGCCCCCTGAGAGCAGACAGTACCTGCTTAGAGGCTGCAGAGAGGTTCCGGGAAAGCACCAGGAGGGCCCACCTTGGTGGCGGGATGACTGTGGGACTGAAGGCAGGAAATAGGCGTCCTTCTGAGCGGCGTCTGAGGCTCTGATTTGTGTGTTCACGCTGCAAACATCAGCCGTGAGCCTCGCTTTCCGCAGACTCCGCGCACTGGGGCCGGGACACAGCCGGGAAGGACTCCGCCGGCCTCACACTGCTTCTTAGCTTCCCATTGCTGCTGTAAAAGCCCCCACCTCGGTTCCTTAAAACAACACAAATTTATTACCTCACAGCTCAGAGCTGAGAAGGCCAAACAGGTTTTGGTGCGCCGCAATCAAGGTATTGGCAGAACTGCATCCTTCTGGCGGCTCCGGGGGAGAATTCACAGCCTCGTGGTCCCAGCGAGGAGGCCGCCTGCAGCTGGCTCAAGGCCCTCGGTCGCCTCCCAGGCCAGCAGTGCAGAGTGTCCAGCAGACCACAGCGCCTGACATTGACTCTCCACCCCTCCCACGCCCATTTAAAGGACAGCTGAGATGACGCTGGCCTTGGCAGGATAATATTGGGTAATCTCTTCACCTGAGAGTCAGATGACAGGTAACTTTCATTCAATTCGCAACCTTCACTCCCTCTCTGAGGGTAATGAAAGGGCCACCTTGGAGGGGGCATCATTTCACCCTCCACATACTACAGTGAGGGGAGCCACATGCCAGATAAACAAACAAGCAAAGCGGCTGCACCTCTGTGTACGTATTTATTTCTGCTCAGGCGTGATTTCCTACGGAGGAGTGTGTATTGACAGTAGCAAAGAAAATGGTCCAGAGGGAGAGTGTAGGAAGAGAGGGCGGCCCTGCCGAGAGCTGAGGGCCCTGTGGGACAGGGTAGGGACCCAGCGCTGCTTGGAGCAGAACTCCTGGGAAGGGATTCAGACCATTTGCTCTCCAGTTTCTATTCTGTGAGATAGCAGCTTAATGGTTCATCTGCCTAAGATTGTTTTGCAGATTGAATGATGTAACAATCTTTACAAAACGTCTCGTGTCACTGCCGGTTCCCAGTGGTCAGAAGAGTTTCTGCTCGTAGAAGGCCTTTAAAGATGGACACTGGGTTTTGTGTTGGTGAGGCAAGAATTTTGTTTTTCTCAATATTTTCAGATATATTTATATATGCTGACTTTTTTTCTTTTTCCTTCCTTCCTTTCTTTCTTTCTTTCTTTCTTTCTTTCTTTCTTTCTTTCTGCTTTGGCGACTCCAACCTCACTGGATCAGCGGGTTTTAGCATTTTAGGGAGGAAGACATCCTGCAGAATCAATACTCATTCCTCAGTGTGGCTGTCAAAATAGATTTTTTTTGTTTGAATCTATATCAAGATAATAAGGATTGTAAATCAGGCTTTGTAGGGGCCAATAGAAGCTTCAGTAAAAGCGCGAGTGAGAGAGAAAGAGAGAAATTTTGAAACCTTTTATCATAGTAAGAAACAAACCTGTAGGCTGCATATTTCAGCGTTCCTTCCAGAAATGGAGAGTGGGTACCTGTGTCTGTGCTGGCAGGAAAATGAGCCACAGGGCTGAGGAGGAGGAGAAGAAGGAGGGAGAGGAAGAGGAAGAGGAGGAAAACAAAGAGGAGGAACAGGAGGAACAGGAGGAACAGGAGGAAGAGGAATCACGACTCTAGGGTAGACCTTGGCCCAGGACTCAGGACAAAGTTGATTGACAATTTTGAAGCAGGTGGCAAAAGTAATCTTTGGCATCATTTCTGGATCCCCTTGGCCTTCCTGTGCAAAAGACCCGGAAATTCCCTGTGTGTTCACTTAAGATTCTGAGAATCCAACCCTCCAGGCCCAGGGTTAAGAATGGACACTGGAGGCAGGCACTTCAAGAGTGGACACTGCTTGGTGAGAGACCAGGCATCTAAAGGATGGGATATTTTGGCTAAAGAATCCAAGATTTGGCTAAGAAAAATATTTTAATTTTGTAAGTTAGTCTAGATCTCTTGATTAACACTAAAATGTATTTTGCCTTATTTATTTCTGCTCACATTTAAGTGGAGGAAAGATTATGCGAAGGATGGTTTGTAAATGTGAAAGCTGCGATTCTTTTCTCTGAGCATAGTTTGAGTACGTTATCTGTCAATCTGGATCTTACTGTCTGTGTTTGCTGGTTACTGTCTGCTTCTTGCTGTTGCACCATTAGCTCTTTGAGAACAGGCACTTTGCTTATCCTGCTTATGTGAGTGCTCAGTAGACATTTGACAAAAGAATAAACGAGAAAGAAGGATCCAAGTATAGTGGAAATGGACCATAATGACATTAGGAAACATAAAGAAGTCATGCACCACAGTTTACATATTTTCCAGTGCACCCAAAGTTATATAGAAATGTTTTATGTTAATGTAAACACTCAGCATTCAATCTGTTCCCGATATGCAAAGGGAAACCGTGCTGGAGGAAGCACACCCAGAGTTGGCAGTTACTCTAGGATGTGAGTTCATGGGTCATGTTTATTTTCTTCTTTATGCTTTTCTGCTTTTACTAAATTCACCTATTTAGTGTTGGCACTGGCTCTTAGATGAAAAATGTTATGCGAGTGAGTGCCCATGAATATTGCCCCACATGCCCCTATTAAAGAAACATTATTGTAAATGAAAGTTATTGCTTTAAGGAATGTAGCCATGAGAGCTGCAAGGAGAGCAGGGAAGTAGGAATATAATTCAAAGGGCCTTGCAAACTGTGGCCGCACAATGCAAGTGAAAACTGGCTGTGGTAAATGGGAAAGTTCCAAGTGGTGTGCTGGTCAGCACAGGCACTTCCTGGTGCCTGCCATGCCGGGATGCAGGGAACTGAGAACCGAAGCATGTGTCCAGGGCAGTTGGAGAAGATTGGCTCATCAAATATCATGTCCTCTGCATTTCAAACATCAGAGGTGTTCCTCGCACGTGCAGTGCTGAAGGAAGTGAAAATAGGAACTCTTCTGGGACATTCTAATGCTTTTCTTTCTTTCATCAAAGAGGTCATGGGCAGTTTAAGAATGTAGATTTACGTGTAGAAGTAGAGGTCAGTGTGGGTGTATATCTGTCTCTCTCTCTAAAGATGTAGGTGTAGATGTGGGTGCAGGTATAGATGGAGATGGAGATGATGCAAATGTAGATAAGGATGTAGTTCAGATGATGTAAATGTAGATAAGTAGATGCAGGTGTAGAGACAGGTGATGTGTGTGATTCAGTGTAGATGATGTCGATGTAGATGGACAGATGCAGATGGAGGTGTAGATAATGTCCACATACAGATGTGTGGGAGGTGTAGACATATTGATGTAGATATATGGATGCAGGTGTGGATGTAAGTAGGTGTAGGTATAGATAATGATGGAGATGTAGGTATTGCTGAATGTGTACATGTAGATGATTTTGATGTAGATAGATGGACATAGATACAGGTTTAGATATAGATGATATTGATGTAGGTGTCCAGATGTTGGTGTAGGTGCAGGTGTAGCTGATGTTGATGTGGGTGTCCAGATGTTGGTGTAGGTGCAGGTGTAGTTGATGTTGATGTGGGTGTCCAGATGTTGGTGTAGGTGCAGGTGTAGTTGATGTTGATGTGGGTGTCCAGATGTTGGTGTAGGTGCAGGTGTAG
>NW_003852518.1:1884253-1930604 GCF_000181295.1 Otolemur garnettii
TGATGTTGATGTGGGTGTCCAGATGTTGGTGTAGGTGCAGGTGTAGCTGATGTTGATGCAGATGTCCTGATGTGGTTGTAGGTGCAGGTGTAGCTGATGTTGATGCAGATGTCCTGATGTGGTTGTAGGTGCAGGTAGGGATCTATTAGTAGATACCCATGAGCTGTCTTCTATAGGCTTCTCTCCTTCCTCTCCCTTTTCTTATTTTTCATGGGCTTACATGTTATTTTCTGTTTTGTGGACACATCATGCAGCTTCATGTCCTACAGCCTTTTCTTTTCTTCCCTTCCCTTCGCTTCTCTTCCTTTCCCTTCTCTTTTCTTTTCTTTCCCCCTATTGACTTTTCTTATGCCATTTCTTCTTGGAAGACCCTTCTCTTCTTTTGTGAGACAAGCTTCTACAAGAATCAGCCCAGGACAGGGAAACTCTCCACAAGCTTAGAAGCCCCACTGTTTTTCCCTGCCTGCGTGCTTATCTTACAGGAGGTCATACCTTCTTGATGTGGACTGGGTTTGAGGGAAAGCTGAAGAGCATAATAAGATGTTTCCCAAAATGGAGCCTATAATTCTCTGAGCCATTGCTGGTCTACACAGAGCACAGCCAGGGACTTCATCTCATGAGTTTATCTCCATATCTGAGTTGGTGCCAAGGAATGTGCCTTTCACTGTCACAGCTAGTGGGAAAAACACAAGGTGAAGTAATTCATAACAGAGATGCTTTCAGCTAGCAGAGACCAGATTGCACTGTGTGCATGGTAGTGAAATCATTTCAGTCACTCAGAGGGACTTGCAGGGGAATGTGAGTCATCATGTGCGTTCTCCAGGACTCAGGGCTTTGTGGTTGAGATTTATGCTTATAAAATTGCATCGTCTGCCTCATGTGTGCACTATTTTAATTTAAATTCTGCAGGCAGCACCTGTAGCTCAAAGGAGTATGGTGCTGGCCCTATATGCCAGAGGTGGTGGGTTCAAACCCAGCCCTGGCCAAAAATTGCCAAAAAAAAAAAAAAAATCTGTTCATTGTGGTTTGTGTAATGTTTTCAGATGTGTAACATGTTATATTTGCACAGGAGCTAAAGAAATTTATGCTCAGTCTTATGACTTACACCATAACAACACACCATGTTGGATCATGGGATCCTTGCCTCTCAGTTAGAGGGAAAGTTTCAGAAACACAGTCTAGGAAAAAACATGTGGGCTCCAGAGTCTACTGCTTAAGTTCAAATTCCTCCTCTTCTGCTCACTCTCCGAGTGACTGGGAAATTTTTTATAGCTTTCTAAGCCTTAATATCCCCATTGGAGATCAGGCGTGGTGGCTCACACCTGTAATTCTAGCACTTAGGAGGCCGAGGCAGGTGGATTGCCTGAGCTCATAGGTTCGAGACTAGCCTGAGCTAGAGCAAGATCCCGTCTCTAAAAATATAGCTGGGCAATGTGACAGGCACCTGTAGTATCAGCTATTTGGGCAGCTGAGGCAACAGAACTGTTTGAACCCAAGAGTTTGAGGTTGCTATGAGCTAAGACACCCTGGCACTCTATGAAAGGTGACCAAATGAGACTCTCAAAAAAAAATCCTCATTGGAAAATTGGTGCTTATTTCATATGGTGTTATATGATTAAATGAGATACTCCATGTAAAGAGCTTAGTGCAGCAAGTCATACTGCCCCTCTGCCCACAGAGGGAACTGCGGTCTCCTCTGGCCTCTGCCAGCCCTCCTGAAAGAGTTTTCCTAACTTTATCCCAGCACAGTGGCAGAGCCTCTAGGTGACAAACATACTCCCTCCAGACCTTTAATGTCTCCTGAAGCTTGGATCCCCTCCCCTGTGAGCCTCTTTTCACCTGCATGATCTCTACACTTAGAGATCATGGGATCCTTTAGAGGTTCTTTCTGCCTGGATCATGCACCCAGAACTTCTAAGACAGTGTCATTGGCAGCTGTGCAGACATCTGAAGTAGAGCCTCATTCCAGGGGGCACCAGACTCTAATTTCACCAATTCCCTTCACCTGTCTGAGGCTTCCTTCACCCTAAAGTCTTTAAACAGTGAAGCTCATCACAGATAAGAGAGTGAAAGGAATCACAGAGTCAGGGACCTAAAAATAGCTGTGTTCGTTCAGGGTGAGATGCAGAGGCAATTTCTTGGTGACAGGCTCTTTGTTAGTGCAGACAATCAATAAAAGGATAGGCAAAGACCTGGACAGGCATCTAAAAAAATAAAGACACTTATGTCCACTACACTCATGTGGAGATGTTCAACGCCATTACTAAAGGGGGAGGGGAATCAAGAACAGGGCGGGTTAGTGTGATGCACTTGTTCAGCAGGTGCACATAACAAGCCCACAGCCATCAGTGCCAGAGAAGATTTGGGCACACAGTTCTCTCACCCTTGCTGATGGACTGAATGCCAAGTGATTTATTTGGGAGACAGGCAAACATTATTTCCTCAAGTGAAATACTTACAGACCTCATAACCTTTCAAATTCTATTTGGAATATACTTGAGAAAAGTGCTTGCATGTGTTCAACAGAGGACATGTGCAAGAATGTTCACAGCATCCCTGTTCACAAAAGAAGGCCTAGAAATAGCAGATGTGTATCAACTGGAGAGCAAACTAATCCACTGCTGTGTATCCCCAAATAGAATAATGTGCTCCTCCAAACAGGCACACTCCAGGGGCAGATGAAACCATGGATAAATCTTAGCAAGATGGAAGTAAGTGAAAAATCTCCAGACATTACACATGGCATGAAATCTGATATACAGAATTTAAAATGATATAGATGATATTGTGTACACATGTGTGACCATGTATAGCATATATGTTACATACGCCAGTGTGCATGTGTACATGTGCATATACATACATCTATATCTGCATACTTTGTGGAAATACATAACATGTATTATGTTTATATCAAGTTATATAAAAATAATGTATCAAAATATGAAAAATCCAAAGGAGAGGATGGACTTAGTGTATTAGTAAGGGCTCTCCTGAGAGATAGAACCGATAGAATACATGTGGATATAGAAATAGGAGAGGGAATTTGTTAGGACAGAGGTGAGGAATATTTTCATGTTGGAAGGCTGCATTAATTTAGCCACAGTCAAATAAGGCCACGTTCAAGAAATTTCAGTCAGATATATGTTAAAATGTACACTATTGTGTAAAACTCTAACTACTTAATAATTTCAAAAAATGAAAAATATTTGTTAGTTTTAAAATTAACAGACTTTTAATGACTTTGTTGTGCCTGCTTTTTGTTGGAAAGCATTTGGGTATTTGGTTGCAGCACGGAGGTCCACAGTTTCAATTGATCCTCCGGATGGACACTGGTCATTTGCAACCTGTAGGGCACCTTGGTCTGGGTTAGCTAGGAGAATGTAGATTTGCAGCAATGAAACAGAGAACAATTTTCAGGCATGTGCCAAAGGCATGGACATTCTACTGCATTCCTCTCTATTTCAATTAAACCTTCCTTACCATGAAACAATGACTTTAAAATATCATCTACTGAGAGCTCAACCAATTCCATCTGTAGGTCTTTAGGTGGTATCAACTAGGAGAGGCTGAAATGTCAATTTGAGTGTGACGTCATGATTCTCAAACTTGGTGAATTTTTCATTATATTCTCTCATAAACAGGTGTATAACAGATGTTTATTCTTCAAATGATTCTCATATATCATCCTGCTCATCACTGATCTTTGCTAACTGGGGAAAATGTTCATCTGAAATTACCTTTTTGAAGATTTGTATTGAAAAAAGACGGTGTTCTCAAGATGCTTGGATTGTTTGCCACACATGAAACATAGACTTAGTTTGCCTTGCAAAGAAATGTTTAAGTCATTTTGATTTGACATGATATCACACAGATATGCTGCATTCCTACGGAAATGTTCTTTCAATAATTCACACTGTCGATTCTGCTCTTCATAACATTTAACTATCTGTTCTTGCAGAGATCGCATTTGGGGTAACACCTGCTTCTGCTTATTTTAGAATGATATGTCCAATCCACACTGAATACCTCATCATTCAATGTTAGCATGTTGTGAACTTTACCATCATATGTTGCATTTACACAAATATAGTTAACAATACTTATAACTTGTTGCAAAGTGTCACTTAAAATAGTAGATTTAGCACAGAGACTTTGCTGATTTAAGGTACAATGAATAGAAATGAGATCATCTGGATCTGTTAATCCATTCTTTTTTATCTGTACAATAAACCCTTCATGTTTTCCTGTCATGGAAGGTGCACTGTCTGTACGTTTACTCACAAAATTTACCAAATTCAGTCCTATTTCACAACATTTATCTTGAATGTTTTTGAATGTATCTACTCCCCACATTCTGGGGCAAGAATGCCCAAAGCTAACAACTCTTCATAGCCAAGAAAACTTCTGTTATGGCCCTAAGGGAGTATAAAACCTGGGCTGAGATAATAACATCAGTTGATTCATTCAAAGTGACTGAATGATGTATATGTTCCTTTTGATGGACCACATGAAGTTGTTGTGTTAAGTTGAAGGCCAATTTATGCTGCTGATCAATTATGGTTTTCCTTGAAAGAGGCAGTTGTTTGTACTTTGAAATGTTCTCAGGGTCTAAGTATCCTACAACTTCCACAGTGCAGTTTTTCACAATGTCTACATCACCGAGTGGCTTCCCTTTTTCCTGAGTATATGAGCTACTTTTTAAGTTACTTCAGTGTCATTATATTCAGGTTTTACTTCTGTTTAAAAGAATTGTTTATGGTTTTGCTTTTCATCTTTTAAATTCTGCAATACAGTCTTTCACATCTCTCCCTCTAATTTAAGATATTTGTGATCTTTATGAGTGTTATAATGCTGATGAGCATTGAATTTTGAAAGATGATATTACAATATCAGCAAGCAAGCAAATCATCTTCTCTGTAGCAGAAACAAGATAAGATTATAATTCCAAATCCTTGGTAAAAATCTGTTTTCTTCCTTCAGCGTTCTCTTGGTCTTCTTTGACATGATGTGTTGTTAAGCAGATTCAGTTAAATACACTGTTGACCTACCTAACTATTCACAAATTCTACTTCAAACAGAAACACAGTGTGCCATGGTCAAAAGCTGGCAACAGTCTGGGGGTACTCGACCCCCCAAAACTCTCCCTATCAGCCTCATGTGGTAGTGGTGCCAGTCAGGCTGGAGAAGTTAGAACTAAATCATGAGTGTAGCAGCCATCAATTTAGCCTGTGGCTTACTAATGTTCTCATTGTGTTGGTCAATCTTGGGGGATTATTTTGTTGAAACTGATAAAATCTTTGGAATTTTATTTATTTTTTATTGAATGGTAACTATGAACATTAATGTACTTCTGGGGTACAGTGTGGGGTTTTCACACACAATCTGAAATACTTCCATCAAACTGGTCAACACAGCCTTCATGTCATTTTCTCAGTTATTGTTTTGAAACATTCACATTCTACTCTTAGAAAGATTCACTTGTACCCCTGTAAGAAAAACCTCAGAAGTGATCCCTCCAATTCCCCTAAATCTTTGGAATTTTAAATACATTCATTTAAAAGGTAAAATAAAAATAGAAAAGCTTATTAAAATGTATTAATGAAAATAAAATAATTTGTTCTGTAAAATTTGGATTCAGTCAAAGGGCCACACTTAAGGACCTAGAAGGCCACACGTGGCCATAAAGCTGCAGGGTCCTCACTCCCGTATTATGGAACTGGCTCAGCTGATTGCAGAGGCTGAGAAACCCTAGGAAAGGTTGTCTGCAAGCTGGAGATTCTGGGATGCTGATTGCATGTCTCAGTCCATGTCCAACGGTACAGAATTAGCGATGCTGATGGTGTAACTCTCAGTCCCTGGCTGATGTCCAGAGTATCCAGGCAGCTGCTGATGTGAATCCTGGAGGGAAGGCTAGGTTTGCTGTGCAAAGCAGGAGATGAGTGTGTCCCAGTGTTTTTGTTCTTTCTGGGTCCCCAGCAGATGGGATGTAGGTCTTCACCATATAGTCTCCTTAGACTCACCCTCTAATTTCCTCTGGAATTTCCACCCCCCCCCCCCACACACAAAATAACTTCCCATTTCTGTAGGCTTTCCTTAGTCTATTAAGTTGGCACCTAAAATTCATCATCACACATTGTACTCAGAGTGATGAGCATCTTGGGTGGGATGGGACCCAAAGTGGGAGGACCTATCCTCTGGGACACACTCTGTACAAAAGTGAAATAATGATAGGACAGTATGTTTGGCTAACTACAGCCCATGGGTCAAATTCAGGGTCAGTTTGTATATATCCCTCAATTATAACATGGGTGACATATGATATACTGGGAATGGTATCACCTTGAAATAAGGTCCCAAATGAGAGCACAGAGTTTAGGGAAAATAAGCAACAAAGCAAAAGAGAGGCTCAACTAAAGGAATGAAAATGACTTCATGTCAAAGGGCTCCTTGAAAGCCAGCTGGAATATTGAAGGGAGTCACAGACTTGGATATATCTTAAGTCAGGTGCAGTTTCAGAATTCTAAATATAACAAATAAAATTCCGTAAGCTTCTGACTAAAACAAACAAACAAACAACCACAACCACAACAACAAAAAACAATAAAATCAACATTAGAAAAGAAATTCAATATTGCCAGCCTTAACATCCCTAGCACTAAAGGCTTCAGAACAATAGACCAATACTTAAATTTCTAATGGAAGGCAGATTTTAATCCTAAAATTTTACACCCAGTGAAGTTATTATTCACTAGTGAGGTCAAAAGAGGGTATTTTAAGATGAGCAAGGACTCAAAAACTATTGGATTTCTTTTACCATTTCTGAATTAATTACTCCAGCAAGTATTTTGATAAATGATAAAAGAATCAGAATAAAAGGTTTGAGAAAGGTGAAATGCATTGTACATGTTGTATGAATTGTTTTGTACAAAGGACACATGGGTGGCTAATGAAGGAGGAGCTCTGAGTCAATGATCTAAGTAACTGCAACAGGTTTGCAAAGTCACTAACAGAGATGGTGAGGAAAGCTCTCCGGGGACGGGCTTCCCGCTCAGCAGACATGATGCCATGTGTTGTCTCTGATTGGGAAGCTCTGGTGGGGAACCAGGGAAATGTTAGTTGGAGGGCTTCTGGAAGGTTCACTCTGCTTCCCATTTGTTCCCTGTCCTTCTCTAGCAAACGATTCACGTCTTCCCTTGCACCTTGGTGTCAGGAGGCACCAGAGGAACAGAGACTGTAGCTGCACTTGTGTTGGGATGCTTCCTGGAGTTTCCCACTCAGGTTTCTGTGGGATATAGATGCCAACTGGGTGGCAAAGATGCTCCAGGGACAGCCTATTATTAAAAATTCTGACCAGTACTCCTCTCTATTGATCTCCTGTCCAGAAAGTTCTTAATTATAACTTTTACTAGGTAAGGCTCTTAAAGAAAAGCAAGAGCAAACAGTCTGCGTTTGTACTAGTCAATGTCATCTTGGCAGATGTGATTTATTAGGAAATTTTCCCTGCTGGGAGATGCATCATCCAATGCTGGCCAATTAACCTCTGTTGCTAACAAACAAACAAACAGTTGTTGTGAGACATGCTGGGTAGCTCCTAATGTGTGAATGAGGTGCAGAGGGCTGGGCTCAGACGGCTGGGAATGGTTGGCAGCCAGATGCAGATTCAACAAATATTTATCAGGGGCTTGGTGTATGTCAGTAATTCTATAGATACATTTGCTTACATGATCTTATTTGGACTTCAAAATAACTGCATGATGTAATATTACTACTATTCCCGTTTTGTCAGTCAAACCATAAACACAGGGGATGGGGAATTTCTTCCCCATACTCCCTGACCCCCATCATAGTTTGTCCAAGGCCATATACCCTCAAAAACTGGTGAAGATAAGATTTAGATACTGGTCTCGACTGTATCCCAACATATGGATACAGCCTTACGTACCAACATGGCATTTCTTTTCTCCAGATTCTTGTCAGGGAACATAATCTTAACTTATTTGCTGTGTATTTCCTATATCCCACACAGGTGTAAGTGTGCAGTCACGAATGAACTTCACACATTCTCCCACTCCCCCCAACTGACTTTGGAAGATGGTGGACGTGGGACGCAGCGGTCTGGGTGCTCTGCCGAGCTGCACTGTTCTACTTGCATTTTGGGTTCATGTCATCTGCTGGCAGTGCAGATCATTTACTTAAGTAAAGGAATGGAACTCGATGCCATGTTTCCCTGGAATGTTGAGGCTGTTGCTTACTGCATTATGTGTGAGTCCATTCGTGAGTTCTCAGAAAGTAGGAGATCAGGTCTAGATGCTGGCAGTGTGCAACCAGATGAGGGGGTGTGTGCAGAGAGTTGGGGTTGGGGAAGCTCTTCACAATTTTGGGGGGGGGCAGAGTATGTGGTACCAGTTGGGGTCGTGGTCATGATAGAATGTGGAAACTGGAGAGAAACCAAGGAATGCTGTCAGTCTCAGAGGAAAATATAAAGACTTGGGCCCTGAAATTGAAGCAAGATTGAAGTGTTGAAAATGGCTTTGGTCCTTAAGTCAGAAAGTCTAAGAGACTGGCTTTTTTTGAGCTTCTGCTTTCCCTCTTTAGCTGACGGCTAAAAGACCAACACAGAGAATTATTTTGAGGATTACATAACACAAGCAAGTCACCTAAATGATGAGTGGTTCATACCCAAAGCTCAAAAACATGGAAAAAAAAAAAAATCACAGGCCCTGCCATACCCGATGACATATCAGAGCAGGGTACCAGTGCAGATGATCTGAGTGTATGCTCACCTTTGGAGATTCTCCTTCCGTCTTTCTTTCTCTCTGGGTTGGAGAACATGTACAGTCTGAGATGTGCAGTGGGGTCTGAAAATGGTCCTAGATGCAGAGAACAGGGCTGTGGGGCCGACCACTCCTCCAAACCTCTCTACTCTCTCATTCTGCTGCTTCCTCATCTCTGGGACTTTCCCTTACAGAGGGTCAATTTGGTACAGCAGCCACGAATCCCACTATCCTATGCCAAGGCTGGCGATCCCTGTGAGAAACTTCTCTACAGAGTAGAATGCTACAATGGTGGTGGTGGTGGGTGGACAACATTTACTGGTGGCGCCTGGCACCAGTAACACTTCCTTGGGGCCTTCGGTTTTTCCAAGTGCTTCCTCTCCTTGGATTCTCTCTACTGTTTATGTTTTTTTTTTTTTTTTTTTTTTTTTTTTTAGTTAAATCTTCTTTCATAAGCCTGTTTCCTGGAAAAGACATTCATTTAAATAATTAAATCCCTCTTCTATAGTACAGTTTCCATTTATTGTCTTGGGAATCTGACTATACTAATTCTCCTCAGAAGAAAAAATAATTAGTTGCTCCAATTTTCTTTTAATTGTGAGAAATCTAGTTTTCAAAAGAGACCATACAGTCGAGAACATTAACGTTTGAGAAGATAGAAGAAAAATTAATCTTCTTAGTCCTCTTTGTCCTGCAGGAAGGGGATGTTAGTTTAATTTTTGTCTCCTCTATAACAGGAATTGTGTAGGTAATTTCAGACTTATAATTTCAAGTTTTGGTCCGAGCCGTTTGTAAAGCAGTTATTACCATTTCCATTTTCTAGATAAAGAAACAGGATCATAAAAACCAAATAATTAGGATGTGAAGGAAGCAGCATTTGAAGGTAGGTCTCTTTCATTTAAAACAAATTCTATTCTATTTGTATTTGACAAAAAATATATGAATATGCAAGCCTTTGGTGCTATGAAAATTTAATTTTTAATAACACATTTCTATGAAGTATATATTAATTGTGGGGCTCTATGAAGCTTGCCAAAGATGAGTAGTTTAGTTTCTCCCTTCCAGAGACTATTTCATACTGATTGTGTTCATTTTTATTTTTTCAGCAGAATATGATAGGTTTTATGAAACTCCATAATTCCATACTGACTTTGGAGGTCTGAGAGGCTGAGTTCTGAGCAACCTGGTTCCCAATGCTGCAGTGACATGGAATGAGGGAGATGGGCCCTCTCCAGCTGGGGCGTGGGAAGGCCTGAGAGGACCCACCTGGGTGCACAGAAGGAGGTTTCCGTGTGTGCCTGTGTGTGTAAGGAAGTTTGTGTGTGTAAGGGGAAGCCCACTCGGATGGTGATATGACCAGGCTTTCAGAAGCAAAGCAGCGCCTCCCTCCCTCAGAGTGTATACTGCCAGAAAGGATCGAAATTCAAGCTTTGGGAAAACCAGCTAGCAATAATCATAATAATTACTCCTTTTTATTACATACGAAAGGAAAGATCCCTTACATCCTTTATTACTAGTTTGCTCCACATCGCACTGAGGGCAGAGAGGATATTTAACTTGCTGGCATTCAAACTCAGGAATGTTGAACTTGAAATTTGTGCTCATTCCCTCTGCTCTGCTGAGCCAGGCACTTTGTCCTTGGGAGACCTGTCCAATTCCAGGAGAGAGCTGTGGGCAGTTTAGACAGTAGTGGAGGGCCTGTCCCCCCAGCAGGCTCCCACAGCAGTTGTTCATGTCCACCTGGCTGACCTTCATTGGCCAACTTCTGTACATGGGGAGCAGGTGGGTAAGCGAGGAGGGTGGGAGTTGTTTGAATCACAGAAGTTTTTACAGATGGAGACTTGCTATAATTCCTAGGTATGTCCCACCAATAGCTGCTGAGGATGCAAAGATAAGGCACTGGGATCTAACGGTAAGAAACAAGATTCAACCCTCTGGAAGATGAATGCTTTCTGTGGGCAGACAGGAGGCTTGGGTTCTCTGTGGGAACCCTAAACACATGGCACTGAAAACAGGACTGATGTGGGGGCCCATTTCTGGGCAGCCTTGCAGGTGGTGGGGGCATCACAGCTCCCTTTGAGATGGCCTCAGTCTGCTGGCAGATGCTGTAATAAACTTATTTTACTAAACTCTTAAAACGTCTTATCAAATGTAAGGAAATACTTGGTGTTGGAAAAGCTGGAGGGGTGAACGGACTTTGTCAGTGGTATCTCCTTGCTCACCTGCTGGGGTAAGGCCCTGGGTCTCCCAGGCCTCCCTTGCCCTGCGGTGTCTCCCGACTTGCGTTCTCCCTCCTGAGCCTTTCCTTTGACGCTGGGGCTTGGCTCTCGCCCGGCCTTCTCCATCTGTCTCCTGCCCGCTGCCAGCACCGTTCTTTGCCTCTGGATTGATTCCCATTTCTTTTCTCCCTGTGACCTCAGACAAACCTGCAATTCAGCATGGAAAAGTCTGAAGGTTTTTTCTTCTTTCTTTGTGATTCTGTTCTAGGAATAAGAAGATGCAAATATGCACCAAGGAATTTTTTTCTATAAACTTAGGCAATTAGAAAACAGTTGCAAGGTGGTCCCAGGATTAGGAATAAGCATCTTCATTTGCTGGGGTGTAGCGGGGTCATCCTGAGGCCTGTGAAGGGCCAGTTGAGATGTCCTTTGGAAGGGCTTACTAGGTGGTCCTACTGGGCCCCCAGGGAAGCCGAGAACACCCTACTCCTCCCTGCTTTCTGCAGAGCCAACTCAGCCTGTGGGCTCTCCCCAGGGGCAGAACTGCTGCCCCTTTTGCCTTTCCTGAGAGTTGTATTTATCTTAGCTATCATGTCTGCTGTCTTGTTCTTCCCACACCTTCTGAACTCTGACAAAGACATTGTCAGAGCAAGATGCCACTTGGCCCAGCTCCCTTTTCTCAGAGGTGCTGCCTGAGTATATCCTAGTCTCTTCCCTGAACCATCATGGCATTGCCCAGCGTAAGGCCAAAGTCAGCACGAGGAGTGGAACTATTACTTTGCAGGCCACAGTTCTTCCTCTTGTCGGGGGAATCTTTTAACAAGTTCTCAAGCAAAAACCACCGAAGGTTTTACTGTCACGAGGCCTGGAGTTTGAGTCTGTTCTGTAGCACTCTCCAACCCCTCCCCTGCAGCGGCTCAGCAGCCCAGGAGGCCTAAGCACCTCTGCCAGCCGGGTGTGGCTTCTGGCCTCTATCTGAGCTGGTCCTGATGTTTCTCCTGCCTGGAACTGTGTTCAGTAGACACTCTGCCTGGGCTGTGTGGTCTGTTTAGTTGCCTACCCTCTGTTCCCAACCGATACTCAGGACCAATGTTCCTCTTTCTTCCTTTAAAAGTAATTTTATTCTTATCCTCTGCTCAAGAAAGCTGCAACCTCTTACAATAACTAAAATCTCATCTAATTCAGAGTAGAAGTGCTCGGGTGTACAGTTATCCTCCCACATCATAGCAGTGCAGTTCACAGACGGCAAGGAGCCTTATAACATAAACTAGTGAGTCCCAAAACAAAACAAAAACGGAAGACCCATTGTTATGAACTGAATTATGTTCCCCTGAAATCTATGTGTTGGAGCTTAAATTCCCAAAGTGACTATACCTGCACATAGGGCCTTGAAGAGGTAATGACAGATGAATAAGGGTGTGAGGGTGGGGCCCTGATCCAACGGGACTGGGGTCCCTCAAAGAAGAGAAAGGGGTAGCAAGTGTGAGCACACACAGAGGAAAGGCCTCTGGAGACACCAGCCCCGCTCACAGAATTGCAAGAGATGAATTGCTGTTGTTTAAAACACGCAGTCTGTGGTATTTCTCTGTGGTAGCTCTCGCAGACTGATGCACCTATCAACCTATGGAATGAGTCTGTGAGCAGGACATGGAACCCCAATAGTCCAAGAAAACATTGTAACATCAGGGGGCAGTAAGAGATGTTTCTGACACAGCAGATGGTAAGTATTTGAGGCATGGATAGGAGGGTGGGGATTTGGATGGAGAAATAAATTACTGGGCCCTAATTGTTCTACAGAAAGAATGTTTCCAAGTATCATCCAAGGTGCTGTCTTAAAACAAAAAATGTGTGGCACCTTTCTAATTACTATAGCATCAGACACGCCATAGACAATAAAGTTGAGATAAATGTGAATATATTCGTCTTTCATCCTTGTGTGTACTTTTTTATTTTTTCAGGAACTGGTCCTGGTTTAACAGAAAGAAGTTAATGAGTCCGAGGCGCCTCACCGTTTCCTATGGATTTTCTCCAAGTCGTCTGACAGAGAAGACTCTTTAACTGAAAGAAGTAGTTTCCATCATGTGAGCTAAATCCAGTCAGAGTCGAGCCCCAAAAGATGAATCCAGGAAGCTGTAACACTTGGGGAGAAATCACACCTCCCATGTGGGGAGCTGGGCCCTGTCAGCGGCATGTGTAACTCAGACCATGGGAGAAATTAGACAACTGTTCCAAGTGTCAGCAGAAGGTGCCTTGGATGGCCGTCTCTGGACATGGACGGTTTGGGGGAGAGGGTGGCCAGCAGGCCCTGGGCTTGACCCCCCCCTACTCTTTATTTATCTCTTTGTGGATGAGTGTCCTTGAGGGAAGTATTTCTCACACCACAGAAACCTAAAATTGGAATGAAATGAAAATAATCCTTTAGCATCTACTTACTTATATTTTTTGCATTGCTCTTAGGAAAGCTGAAAATTATGTATTGCTTTGGAAAAAGTGATAGAATTGAAATAACCCAACAATATTTACCCTTCAAACTGAGGCCAGTTGTAGCAGGTGCAAAGAGAGGAAAGAACTTTGGAGGCAGAGCAGTGCTCCCATCCTAAATTTTAGCTCATTCTAGTGTTAGGGAAGTAGCCAAATCACCTCAGCCTCCCCCCCCCTTTTTTTTTGTTTGTCTTTTTGAGACAGAGTGTCAGTCTGCAAGAGATCCTCTTACTGCAGTGTCTCAAGTAGCTGGGACTATAGGCACCTGCTACAACACCCAATTTTTCTATTTTTAGTAGAGACAGGGTCTCACTTTTGTTCAGTCTGGTCTCCAGCTCCCCAGCTCAAGCAATCCACCTGTCTCATCCTAACGGAGTGCTAGAATTATAGGCATGAGACGGTGCCCTGCCCCAGCTTCAGTTTGTACATCTATAAAATGGAAATATGAATTTGTTTCAAGCAATATGGTAAATTGAACTATTGTGAAATTTCTTTTAACCCCCCCAAAATACTAGATAAAATATAACCACAGAACCAAATCAAAATCCACATGCGGCTTCAAGAGAAAGAAAGAAGTATGAAGTGTGAGAAAAGAAGAGGGACTTTAAAACCAGTTGAGAGCTGAGGCCCTGGTGCTGCTGAGTCAGGAGGGCTCAGGAGTCGGGGGTGGAAGAGGGGTGTGGCCTCCAGCCTTGAGGCAGTAAAGGGATGCCCACAGGGACTGCATAGTGAGAGTGACTCCAGTTGTACCTAATGGCAATGAAAATGAAAACTAGAAACTGGGAATATACATATGCATGCACACATAACAGTGTTGTGAAATTTTTAAAAGGCATAACAAAAAATAAAACAGTACTCTATTATTAAAGGCACATAAGCATGCATAAAGACCTGAAATGTCCAGAAAGTCAGCAAGTAAGCACACTACATCAGTAGCCCTAGAGAGGGTGAACAGGTTGGTCAATGGGACTCATCTGTATATGTAATCTTCTATTTTTTCAAAGAAAGAAGGGAAGTAAGAAAGAATGAATGAGTGAATGAAGGGGGAAAGGAAAGAAGAAACAAGGCAAGTGAAAGTGGTAAAATATTAATATGTATTTTAAAAATATGGGTGGTATGAGAAGGGTGTTCTTTATTATTTTCCTTGTTTTTCTGTAAGTCAAAATACTTCATGAACACATAAAATAAGTGGGGATAAAATATCCATGTTAATAGCAGTTGTGATTGTTAAGTATTTTATATATTACATACTATATAATATATTGGGAGTTATAAATATACATATATACTGTGCTGATAAAAAGTATATAATACATGCCAAATTGGACACATAATTACTGTATAATAATATGTATGGCCTTTTCATCCTGTAATTATTTCCATGGTGTTTAATATATCTTACCCAAACTTGTCTCTAGCTATTAAGGATTCGAACTGTTGCAATTTTCGTAAGTCCTTAAAAAGACAGTGCTAATGAGCTAGACGGTTTGCAAGCCTTGGTGGGTCCTCCAGGGTGGGTGGCTAGAGACCAGGAGGCCAGGGCCTGCTGGGCAGCCATATGGCTCGGTCAGCCCCTTCCCCTCTCCACACTGTATTTACGAATCTGTAAAGTAGGTATATTATGGCATTTACCGCAAAGATTTTTATAATGATTAAATTAATATATAAAAAATACTAGAATATCTCCAGGCACAAAATAAGTACTATGTCTTATCAATAATTCTGAAATTAAAACAGAAAAGTTCTCAAAGGGATTTTATTTTCACGAGTTCAGAGAAAAGTTCACATTCAGCCTGTGTTGGCTCTGGACACATTAGGCAGTATCTGTGACTTTTGGGGTAAAAGGGCTCTTTCCCCCACAGGCTCGGCTTTGCTCCCTTGAATTCTCCTGTCCCGGGGGAGACCCGCTGCTGAGCTGCCATGTGACTTGACCTCCAGCGTCAGCTCATCGCGTCAGGGTAGGGGGACAAAAGGTGACACTGTTCTCTTTGATCGTCACAGTAGGGAAATGACCCTTTACCTGAGGGTGTGAGAGTGGAAGCCGTGACCCCGACACCTTGTGGAGTGTGTGCGAGCCCGACGGTCTGGAGTTTACCCTGTGCGAGGTCTGCAGACCTTTCCTCTCCTGTGTTGCCGGATGGCTTTTTATCTCCTTTTCCATATAAAGGAAATAAAGGGCATTGAGGGGCGGCGCCTGTGGCTCAGTGAGTAGGACAGGGGCCCCATATACCGAGGGCGACGGGTTCAAACCCACCCTGGCCTAACCGCAACAAAAAAATAGCTGGGTGTTGTGGTGGCACCTTTAGTCCCAGCTACCCTGGAGGCTGAGGCAGGAGAATCGTCTAAGCCCAAGGAGTTGGAGGTTGCTGTGAGCTGTGACTTAACGGCACTCTACCGGGGTTAATAAGTGAAACTCTGTCTCAAAAAAAATAAAATAAAATAATAAAAAAAGTGAAATGAGATGAGGAGACAATAACAGAGAAGGAAAAAAAAAGGAAAAGATAAGGAAAGAAAAGGAAAAGGACGAGACCCGCAGGCGTTTTCTAGGCAAGCCTGCTGGGCCGATTTGTGCAGGTGGCCCGAACAGCTGGTGCAGGACGCGCTCCAGGACAGCAGCACTGACCTGTCACTCTCGCACCGTCTCTGGAGACCAGGGCACTTGTCACTGGCGCTGTGTAGGGTGTGCCGGTGAAGGGTCGCCAGGGCAAGCTCTGCTGACACGGTCCCCACGTCTCTTCTCTGAATTCGCCTTAAGCCAACACTCAAAAAGACCACTTCGAAGGCCGGACAGTTCTTCGCCTGCGGGAGGATCTGGTGCATGAGCTGAGCCCTAGCGGGCCCCGGAGGGACCCCCATCCTTTCTGGAGAGACGGAAAGTGCAAGGGTGACTCCGGGACAGGGTCACGCTCTGGTGAGGGGTGGGAGGTCTCACAAACCAAGGGCAGGGGGCCCGGCATTTTCTAAATTATGGAGTTACTTTGTAACATTTTGTGAACTCGGTTTTTGAATTTTCTAGATTGGCTCTTTACAGTTCCTAAATTAACTACCCAGAAGCTGGCTTCCTCATTCCCCTTTTGCTGAAGGCATTCAGTCTCATTATGTCTATTTATAACAATATAAAATTCGTCTATGAATGAGACTAATAATATAAAATGTATCAAAGTCATGTCCAAGGACTGCAGGGCGTATTAATTTGCTTCCATGGGTTTTAACTTGGCAGTTCCCATTAACATTAATGGGAGAATTAGGTTAAAATGCAGTGTAATGAACAAAGAACAGCCATCAGAACAGGCGCAAACAACTCACATAAGAAAAAAATTCCACGATAATGTACATCACACGTACATATTAAAATAGGATTATCGTATCATGGAAGAGAACGTTTGTTATTCACAAATATGTTCATAAAATTGAAATGTATGCTGAACCATAACTGGTCACAAGCCCTATAATTGTGAAAATGTGAGCCTCCGATCCTTTCCTGCTGATTATTGCTGCGGGAAACTGTTTCAGTTCCAAGGATAGCACATTAATATAGTAATAACACCTGTTAGTCAGCATTACCAAAACGAAACCTTTGTTTTCAGAACAAGCAACTCCAAGCAGAATTATATTAGGATAGATAAAATTTTTCTAAACTAAATTATTTCCAGAAAAATTAGCCACTGACAAAAATTATCTTGGTAATATATCAGTAAGGATCATTTGTGCAGTTAGGAACAATGCAAAAATAGCTTCTAAAAATGTACTCTTCCCTGAGTGCTTACCTTAGATTATTTTTCAAAAAATAATTGGAACTGCAAAATTAGAGTCAGAAAGATATCTGTCTCTCTCTGTGTGTGTATTTGTGTACTGTGTGTGTATATATACACATATATCTGTACTAGTTTAAGTGGCATAAATAACAGAAATTTATTTTTCACAGGTCTAGAGTCTGGAAGTCCATCCCAGGCCACACTGCTGGCAGGCTTGGTTCTCCTGCGGACTCTGCTTGTGGCATACATGCGGCTACTTCTCACAGAGTCCAGTATGGTCATTCCTTCACCTCCCAGTCCTGGGTGTTTCTGCGCATCCTTTTTTTTTTTTTTTTTTTTTTTAAGAGACAGAGCCTCACTTTATCACCCTGGGTAGAGTGCTGTGGTGTCACAGCTCACAGCAACCTCCAACTCCTGGGCTAGCTGATTCTCTTGCCTCAGCCTCCCGAATCCTAACCTCTTTTTAAAATAAGGATCCTGGTAGTACTGGATTAAGGCCCACTCCAATGACCTCATTGTAACTTACTCATCCTTTTAAAGACCCTATCTCCAAATAGTCACATTTTGAGGTAGTGGGGGGCTATACTTCAACTTGTGAATGTTGGAAGGGACACAATTCAGTCTATAACCAACTACCTAACTCATCTATCTATCGAATCTCATCTATCTATCTAGTTTTTGAACCCATTGTTTTAAAAACTGGAACACTATAAAATTATGAATATTTAAAAAACTAGGAATTTTATTTGAAAATTGTTGCCTGAGTTTTCGTCCTGACCTTCCTTTCTTTCAGCTCTGGACACTGGTCACTTTTCTATCTGTAATGCAAAATTTTCAATTCCTGCTTTCTAGGATTAGCTCAGATATTTAACAATTTAGCCCATGTAAAAACACCTAATTCTGACCCACAGATAGTTATAGATACTTGTTAGTTTTAGAAATTCAAATTTCAGGAAAAATTTTACCCGAAGGAATTTACAAGTAATAGAGAAATCCCTCATAAATTCTATAACTCAGAGAGAACAACTGTTAGCATCTTTTCCAGTCTCTGTTTGTACGTAGAGGGCAGATGCCAAAGCACCCATATTATAGAATCATCCAATACACATTCGATTATCCACTGATAATAAAAGTTTAAGTTTATTTTACTGATATAATAATTATAATGAATTTAGGATTAATGTTCTGTATTGATTTTCTTTAAAAGATAAATGTATTGGCTTTTTTCCAAGTAATAAAATATTCAGTGACAAACATTTATTGAGCATTATCAAATGTTAAGAACTAAAGGTAAGAAAACACGAATGAGGTGTAATACCATCAGGGATCAGAGAAGGTGAGGACTTCTGAACTGGAAGCTGGTTTCAAAACCTGGAGAGGACTCTTCTAGACAAATGGTGGCTGAGAGTGGAGGAAGGGAAGAGGCAAACAGATCCGAGGGAATAGATACTACAGGAGAGAAAACAGCAAGGAGTACTCTGGGCACTGTAGGTGGGCCCAGTGTTGCTGGAGCCCAGACGGCAGTGGCCGCCTGGGTGGCAGAAGTTCCCTGCGCCATGCTGTAAGGGGAGTTCACATGATTATGCAGGGCCAAGCAGGCAGCTATGATACACTGATGGAATCTGAATCAATGAATTTTCTTTCATTTTTAACATTTTAATTTTTCAACTTGACAAATAAAATTGCATATATTTATTGTGCACAACATGATGTTTTGAAAAATATATACACATACTGGAATAGATAAATCAAGTTAATCAACATACACATTATCTCATGCAGTTATTTTTGAATTGAGAACACTTAAAGTCTACCATTTTAACAATACCAAGAATACCATGCAGTATATTGTTAACAATCACCTCATTGTACAATAGAACTCTTGAATTTCTTCCTAACTTAAATTTTATATTCTTTGGCCCACATTTCCCTACCCTCCCTCCCCATTGCCCCAGCTCTTGGTAACCATCATTTTATCCTTCACTTCTGTAGTTCCATAGTTTTAGAATCCATATCTAAGTGAGATCATACAGTATTTGTCTTTCTTCACCAGGTTTATTTCATGTAACATGATGGCTTTTAGGCTAGTCTGTGTTGTAGCAAATGACAAGATTTTCTCCTCTCTTATGGCTAACAAGCATCCCATTGTATACATACCACATTTTCTTTATCCATTCATCTGTTTTTGGACACATGGAACAATTCCATCTTTGGCTATTGTGAATACTCTGTAGTGAACATGGAGGACATGTATCTCTTTGACATACTGATTTTATTTCTTTTGGATATATATCCAATAATAGGATTGCTGAATCACATGATAGTTCTAGTTTCAGTTATCTGAGGAATTTCCACAATGGCTGAACTAATTTACATTCTCACAAACACTGTGCTGGCAGTTCCCTTTCTTAATATCTTTTATTTATTTATTTTTTTGAGACAAAGTCTTGCTTTGTCACCTTTCTTCATATTTTTGACAACACTTGTTATATTCTGCCTTTTTGATAACCATTCTATGACATGCTATCTCGTGGTTTTTAATTTTTATTTCCCTGAAGTTTAGTGATGGGTAACATTTTTTATATGCCTGTTGGCCATTTGCGTGTCTTCGTTTGAGAAATGTCTACTTAAGTCCTTTGTCCATATTTTAATTTAACAATTCTTGCTATTAACCTGTTTGAATTCATTATCCATTTTGGATATTAACCCCTTATCATATGTGTGGCTTGCAAATATTTTCTCTCAATCTCTAAGATATCTCTTCACTCTGTTGATATTTCCTTGGCTGTGCAGAAGCTTCTTTATTGTAATCCCATTTGTCTATTTTTACCTTTTTTTCTCTTTTTTTGGCCTGTGTTTTTTGATTCATAGCCAAAAAATTCATTGCTCAGACCAATGCCATGAAGTTTTCCTACTATGTAGTAGTTTTCCTCCTTTCTAGTAGTTTGTAGGTCTTACATTTACTTCTTTAATCTGTAATATTTTGAGTTGATTTTTGTATATGATGTGAAATAAGGGTTTAATTTCATTCTTCTGCATGTTGACATCCAGTTTTCCTACTACCATTTATTAAAGAGATTTTCCTTTTCTCATTGTTTGTTCTTGGCAAGTGTATTAAAAGCCAATTGACTGTAAATGCATGGTTTACTTTTGGACTCTATTCTTTTCCTTTGGTCTATGTGTCTGTTTTTATGCCAGGAATATATTGTTTTGATACTATGCTTAGTAGTATATCTTGAAGTCAGGCAGTGTGGTGTTTCCAGCTTTGTTTTTTCCTTCAGGATTTCTTTGGATCCTTGGAGTCTTTTACAGTTTTTTACTGAGTTTTTGGATTTTTATTAAAAAATGTCCCATTGGGATTTTGATAGGGATTGCATTGAATCTGTATATCATTTTTAGTAGTATGAATATTTTAAGAATATGATCCCTCCAATCAAGAACATCTTTTCATTTACTTTTGTCTTCTTCAGTTTTTTAAACCAATCTCGTTTAGTTTTTAGTATAAAGATATTTCATCTCCTCGGTTACATTTATTCCAAAGTGTTTCATTTCATTTTGGGTAGATATTTTATTTTATTTATTTTTTGTTTGTTTGTTTTTCTGAGGCAGACTCTCAGCGTATCACCCTTGATAGAGTGCTGTGGAGTCACAGCTCACAGCAACCTCAAACTCTTGGGCTTAAGTGATTCTCTTGCCTCAGCCTCCCTAGTAGCTGGGACTACAGGTGTCCACCACATTGCCTGGCTATTTGTTGTTGTTGTCATTATAGTTTAGCAGGCCAGGACTGGGTTTGAACCTGTCAGCCCTGGTGTATGTGGCCAGTGCCCTAACCACTGAGCTACGGGCACCAAACCTTTTTAAAGATATTTTAAATGCAATTTTCCTTGATTTCTTTTTCAGATAATGTGCTATTAATATATGAAAACACCATTAATTTGTATATGTTAATTTTGTGTTTTACTCAATATTTATTAGGTCTTGCAATTTTTTGGTGGATTCTTTAAAGCTATATGTATTATCATGTTGTTTGTAAATAGGGAAAATTTAACATCTTCCTTTGCAATGTGGATGCCTTTTCTTTCTTTTTGCTTGCCTGTTTTCTTTGGCTGGGACTTCTAGTAGTACTTTGAAGAGAAGTGGGAAGAGGTGCACTCTTGTCTTCTTCCTGATCTTAGAGGGAAAGCTCTCAACTTTTTACCTTTGAGTACAATTTTAGCTGTTGGCTTGTTAATAGTGTTTATGTGGTGAGAGTATTGTCTTGAGAGTATTTGTCATGAATGGAAACTGAATTTTGTTTAATGCTTTTTCTGCATGTTGAGATCATTATGTGTTTTTGTTTTTTATTTTTTAAATGTGATGTACCTTATTTATTAATTTACATATGTTGTACCACTCTCACATCCCTGGAATAAATCCCACCCACCATGGTAAATTCTCTTTATAATGAGATGTTGAATATGATTTGCTAGTACTTTGTAGAGTATTTTTTCACATATATTCATTAGTCTTCTGTTCTTGTCTTACTTTGGTGTCAAGGTAATTCTGGCCTTCAAAATACATTTGGAATATGGCGGCCCCTGTGGCTCAGTGGTAGGGTGCTGGCCCCATATACTGAGGGTGGCAGGTTTGAACCCTCCCCTGGCCAAACTGCAAAAACAACAAAAAAATAGCTGGGTGTTGTGGCAGATGCCTGTAGACCCAGATACTTGGGAGGCTGAGGCAAGAGAATCCCCTAAGCCCAGTAGTTGGAGGTTGCTGTGAGCTCTGATGCCACAGCACTCTACCAAGGGCAATAGAGTGAGACTCTGTCTTTAAAAAAAAAAAATGTTTGGAATTATTTTCTTTTCTTCAATTTTTTAAAAAGAGTTTGAGAAGCATTTGTATTTGTTTTTCTTTAAATGTTTGATAAAACCAAGCAGTGAAGCCATCAAATTCTAGGCTTTTCTTTGATTGAAGACTATTTGTTATTGATTCTTTCTCTTTTAGTTATTATTGATCTGTTCTATTTCTTCTTCATTCAGTCTTGGTAGGTTGAATGTGTCTAGGAATTTATCCATTTATTTTAAGTTATGCAATTTGTGGAAACATAATTGTCTCTTTTATCCTTTGTATTTCTATTATATCAATGGAACTTTCCATAGGGCTGGAAGAGAGGAGAAATTCAAAGATGATTCATTGGTTTCTAGTTGTGGGAAATGAGAGAATCATGGTGTGATATATTGAGACTGGAATACAGAGAATTTTGTGGAACATGTAGATATCCATTTTTCAGGATTGGCTTTATGAAGGAGTGATGGGAGAGAGCTATGCTATCATTATGTACCGTACATATGCTGCGTTCATTAGAGAAGCAGCTGCATGAAGAGAGAGTGAATGGGGATGTACTTTAAGATTTGTGTACATATCAGATGATGTGTTACAAAGAAAATAATAATTTTACTTTTGCTTATACTACTCAAGAGCTATATGGATATAAAACTGTCAGATTCTACAGAATTTTGAATAAGAGGCTACACAGTCTTTTTAAAAGAAGAAATTCCAGCAACCATATTCATCTCCCTTTTCTCAGCCTTATTGTTATTCTCTAAGATTGTACGCAAGAATAATTCAGAAACAAATGAATAACTGGAAAGAAGAAAGGCAACGAGTCAAGAGAGATAAAAAGAAAGTATTAGTTTTTCTTAATATAAGGAAATGGGTGAAGATCCAGCTTTAGAAAAAGATCTTTTCTTCTTCAATTGGTTTTTATTATTGCTAGAAGAAACATACCAAATCCTCATTTGACTCTTTCTCCTTGTTAAATTCCTGCTTGCTTCTCTTTTTAAAATACAATTCAGAGGTTTTAGTACACTCACAGAGTCATGCAACCATTAACACAATCCACTTTAGAATGTTTTAATTTTACACAAAGGAAGCCCCATGCCACTTAGCTACCAGCCCACAGTCCCACCATCTCTCACCCTAGGTAACGTCAAAATATTTTGCCTCAAATATTTGCCTATTGTGGCTATTTTATGTCAGTGGAGTTGTACAATAGGTTGTCTCTTGCAACTCTCCTCTCAATTAACACAGAGCTTTGTGCTTTCATTTTCAGGGTCTGTCCAGGTTGCAGCATGTGCCAACACTCTTCCTTTTATGCGTGAATGTTTTGTTTATACATTGGTAAGTCAACAGACACATGAGTTGTCTCTAGCTTTTGTCCATTATGAATACTACTGTTGTAAACAACATTCATTCGCATGTTTTGGTGTGGACATATCTGCATTTCTCTTGGGTCTGTGACTCAGGAATGGAATTGTTGGTTCACCCGGCAACTCTATGGGTTACACTTTGAGACACTCTGGGTTGTTTTCCATGTAGCTGTAGCATTTTATCATTTTAATAGTAGTCCATGAGTTATGATTGACTATGGTTCTGATTTCTCCATATCCTCACTAACAATTCCTGTTGTCAGATTTTTTGATTACAGCCATGCTATTGGGTATGAAGTGGTATCTGGTTGTGATTTTGATTTGCCTTTCCTTGATTACAAATAATCCTGGGTATCTTTGCTCAGGCTTATTGGCCATTTATCTTTTTTACAGAAATGTCTATTCAGATCCTTTGCACATTATAAAATTAGGTTGTTATTCTTTATATTATTGAATTGTAGGAATTATTTATATTTTCTAAATGCAAGCTCTTTATCAAATAAATTATTTTCATATGTTTTCTCCCACTTTGTAGTTTGTCTTTTCATTTTCCTAATAAAATTCTTTGAAGCACAGTTTTCTAATTTTGATGCAGAACAATTTACCTATTTTTTTTTTTTGGTTACTTATGCTTTTTGTGTCATATCTAAGCAATCATTACATGATATAAGATCATGGATATTTATCCCTATATATTTTTTATTTTCTCTATACATATACATGTGTTTATTTGGTTTCCACTTTTTGCCTTCACAAAATTAAAGAGGCTTAAAATTTAACAACAATAACAATGTTTAACATAAGAGCTAGAAACAAAAACCTTGTAAAGAATAAATGAAGATAAATACATTCAGAAAAGAAATCAGATGATTGCTGCAATGAAATATTGAGCAATAATAATAGTAATGCAAAAAAAGTAACATGCACATTATCAGATAAAAGTATGTCTATCGGTAGTATGCTTTGACTCTGAGGTTCAGTATAGAGTCATTAGTTAACTTCTTTTTCTTTTTTCCCCAAAGTCTCAAAAAATAGACAACTCATATTTATAAAGAAAAATAGAAGATAATTTCAAAAAACAGATCATTCCAAATCTTATAGATAATAGAAAAAGAAGAAATATTTCAAAATCATTCTACTTCAATCTGGATATACCTGATATTAAAATTGGAAAAAATATATTATTATAAAGGGAAATTACAAACACATTTCACTTATAAATGAGGAATGCAATATCCAAAACAACATATTAACAAGTTGAATTAAAAATCATTGTTCAAATAATGTACTTTGGTCAAAATTAAATCCAATTTATGTGAGAATTAGTCACTATTTTCTTTTCCTTTTCCTCACCCCTCCCTCCTTCTCTGTCTGCTCTCTCCTTTCCCCACCCCCCAATAAGTCATTAATTGTCATTAATTGTCCTCATATCAAAGTTGAATACATTGGATTCATGCTTCTCCATTCCTGTAATGCTTCAGTAAGAATAATGTGTTCTACTTCCATTCAGGTTAATACAAATGCTGCAAAATCTCCATTTTTTAAATGGCTGAATGGCATTCCATGGTATACATATACCACAGCTTTCCAATCCATGCCTGGGTTGAGGGGCATTTAGGCTGTTTCCACATTTTGGCGATTGTAAATTGAGCTGCGATAAATAGTCTACTACAAGTGCTTTATAATAAAAGAGGGTTTTTTTTTTGTTTTTTTGTTTTCTTTTTGTGGAGAGAAAGGAACACTTTTACACTGCTGGTGGGAGTACAAACTAATACAACCTTTTTGGAAGGAAGTATGGAGAAACCTCAAAGAACTAAACCTAGACCTCCCATTTGATCCTGCAATCTCATTACTGAGCATCTATCCAGAAGAATAAAAAATCCCACATTTTCTTTAAGTGATTTATAAGTTTAGCTCTTACATTTAAATCTATGATCCATTTTGAATTATTTTTGTCTGTGGTGTGAAGTAGGCGCCAAACTTCATTCCCTTGTATATGGCTATCCTGTTTTGAAAAGACTCCTTTCTCCATTGAATGGTCTTGGAATCACTGAAAATCAATTGATCATCAACATATGGGTTAATTTCTAGCTATAGCATTGATCTCTGTATCTATTCTTATTCCAGTGCCACACTATTGTGATAATTATTTCTTCAGAGTAAGTTTTTAAATCACAAAGTATTAGTCTTCCTACTCTTTTTCAAATCGTTTTATATATCATGGGTCCTTTCCATTTAGATATCACTTTTAGAATCAATTTACTATGCAAAGAATTCATTTGAGACTCTGATAGAGATTCTGTTGAATTTTCAGATCTGATTTTGGAAGTATTAATATCTCAAGACTATTAAATCTTCTAAATTAGGAGCATTTATATTGACTCCATTTATTGAGATTGTTTAAAATTTCTTTAAATAATATTTTGTAGTATTTGGAATGTGATTTTTGCACTTCTGTTGTTAAATTTACTCCTCAGTATTTTATTTTTTGGATACTATTATAAATGGAATTGTTTTCTTAATTTTATTTGTAAAATCCAAGATGTATACGCTGAAATTCTAAGCCCCTGTGGTTCTGAACTCGTGAATGAGATTAATGCCTTTGCAGAAGAAGATGGGGAGAGAGGCCTCGTTCTTTCAACCATGTGAGGACACAGGAGACAGTTCAGTTTATAAGGAGGCTGCCCTCACCAATGTTAAATCTGCTGATGCCTTGACCTTGGACCGCAGTCTCCAGAACTGTGAAAAATAGATTTCTGTTATTTATAAGCTTCCCAATTTGAGGCATTTTTAATAGTATTCTGAATAGACTAAGACACAAACCTACAGAAATATAATTGACTTTTGTATATCAATCTTGTATTATTTGGCTGTGTTGAATTTATTCATTAGTTCTAATGATATTTTTGTGGATTTCTTAGGATTTTCCTTATATAAGAAAATAGAGATAGTTTTATTTCTTGTCCTTCTGTAGATATCTTTTCTTTCTTTTTCTTTACTAGTCGCCTTTGCCATAATCTCTAATATAGTTTGTAATAGAAATGGTGAGTGAACCTCCCTTTCTTGTTCCTGATCTTACAGTGCTAATCTTAGAATCTAGTCATACACTATTAAGTATGAAGTTAGTGTGGAATTTCTGTATACGTTCCATATGAAGTTGGGAAGTTCCCTTCTATTCCTAGTTTATTTAGTCTTTCCTATTATGAATGAGTGTTGGATTTGTCAAGTTTTTTTTTCAGCTACTGAGATACTTTTGTTTTTTCTTTTGCTATTTATATGTTTTTTTGCATTTATTGCTTTTTGGCTATTAAGTCAACTTTGCATTCCTGAGATAAACTCAATTATTCGTGGTGTATAATCCTTTTTACATGTTTATATACATATATGTATATCATAACACACATATGTCCATATATATATATATATGCACACACACAATATGTATGTATATTTAAAGGTTATGTTTGTAAGATATATTGGTCTCTAGTTTTCTTTCCTTTTGATGCCTTTTTCTCATTTTACCATCAGGGTAATACAAGTCTTATAGAATATCCCCATTTATGTTTTGGAAGGGTTGTAAAGAATTGATATCAATTCTTCCTTAAATGTTTGTTAGAATTCACCAGTAAAGTCATGTGAACCTAGGTTTATTTATGAGAATTTTGATTACTCACTTAATCACTGCTTGTTATAGGCATACAAAGATTTCCTAATTCTCCCTGAATTAAGTTCAGCACCTGGTGTTTTCTTAGGCATTTTTCATATGATTTAAATTATCTAATTTAGCAGGATATAATTCTGCATATAGTTCTTTATAATTATTTTTATTCTTTCAAGTTTAGTATTAACGTCTACTCTTTCATTTCTAATTTATTAATTTGAATCTTTTCTCTTTTTCTTGGTCAACCTAACTAAAGATTGGACAATCTTGTTGATCTTTCCAAAGAAATACATTTTGATTTTATTAATTTTCTCTACATTTTAACTTTAATATGTCATTAATTTGAACTCCAATCTTTATTATTTCCTCACTTCTGTATACCTTATGGTTTAGTTTGTGTTTCTATTTTCAGTGCCTCAATGTGGAAGTCTAGGTTGTTGGTTTGAAATCTTTTTCATACATATAGTCATTTATATCTATTTTGTAATTTTCATTCATTTAAAAATATTTTCTAGTTTCTTTTTGATTTCTTTGATGTTCAGGAGTGGGTTGTTTAATGTTCATGTATTTGTGAGTTCTCCGAATCTCTATCCATTATTGCTATCTAATTTTATTCCAATGATTTTAATATTCAAAAGTTTTTTGGTGTTGTTTTCTCTCTGTTCTAAAGAATTTTCTATTTGCACCTGAGATGAGTGTGCCTTCTGCTGGTGTTGGGTGGAGTGGTCTACAAGGGTCTCTTAGACCTTATTTGTTTGAAACATTAGTCACGTCTTCTTTTCCTTTTTAATCTTCTATTTGTTTATTCTACCCATTTTTGTAAGTGTCATATTGAAGTCCTTGAGACATTAACCACAAAACTGTTAATGTCTCCCTTCAGTTCTGTCAGTTTTTGCTTCATGAATCTGAGGCTCCAAAACTTACACAGTGACTCCCCCGTTTTCAGTTCTTTCAGGACTTGAACATCTTAGAGATCAGCATTGGACTGAGAGACTGTTGACTTCCCTGTTTCTGAAGCTTTTGGATTTGGATTAAGTCACCTTCCCTGGATCTCCAGCTCACAGATGGCCTATTGTGAGACTTGTCAGCCTCCATAATCACATGAACCAGGTACCCTAATAAATCCCTTCTGATCTACCTATCCACCCATCTATTCTATCTATCTATCATCTATCACCTATTATCTATCATCTAGATACTATTGGTTCTGTCTCTATGAAGAACACTGAATAATACAATGTCTTAAGATTTGGCAATCTATTAATTGTTATAATGGTGCTTATATTAGTTTTAATTTGTATTTCCCTGATTGCCAATAATGTTGAGTGCATTTTTCTATTTTTCTTGGCCATATGAAGTTTCTATTTTCTATTAAGTCTTTTGTTCACTTTTTTAACTGGATAGTTCTAAAATTTACAGGTTGACTTTTCTGGTTGGAAACTCTTGCCTTAAGAACGAGTCAGGATGAGACTGATTGGCACCCTAATACTCTCAATACTTTATTCCTGAGATGGAGCCTACACCCACTAGTAGGAGCTGGTTGGAAGAAGGAACTCATGATATCTTGGCTGCAGTCATTCCAAATGCAGCCTGAGCCACAGAAGGAGAGAGGCCGATGAGCTGCCCCTCCTTAGAACTGGTCAGATCCCTGGACTTACAAATACTAGCAGATGAGGTCTATTTCCTATCATTTTTCCAGAAACTCAAAAATGCCATCTTTTAAAAAAATTTTCCAACTTTTATCGGGAGTTGTTCTGCTGAGAACCTCATATCACCCTGGTGTAAATAGAACTCCCCACCCTTCCTTGTAAAGTTTTTTTGCCCTATTTTCTTTTAAACTAACTTTACTAAAATTTTGTCTTAATTTCACTTGCATTTGACATAGCTGACCCTGTCCTGCACATAAGGGCCACTGGATTGAGATGTCTACTAGACAGTTTATCACCTGGTGAATTGGGTTCATTTGGCTCATTTGTTATTGATTGCTAGGTATCAAAGTGCCACAGTTCTAGTGGCTTAAAATGACATACATTCATTATTGCAGTTTCTGTGTGTCAGCTGTGAGGCCTAGCTTAGGTGAATCCTCTGCTTAATTATGTCTCACAAGACTACAAGGCACATACTAGTCAGGATGTGGCTCTATCACTCACAGCTCATGTAGTGTTGCCTATTGACAAGTCCCTGTCAGGTGTAAAGCCTCAGAGCATGCGTTTCTTGCCGGCTGTTGGTTGGGCCATGACACTGTTTCAGCTTACTGTGCTTTCAGTCTGGTCCCTCCTCAGGGAAGCTTGCAGCATAGCTCCTTGTGTGGTCAGAACTGGTAAGGGAGAATTGAGTCTGCCAGCAAGACAAAATACAATCTTACCTGGAATGGCATGTATCTTTGCCAAATTCTACTGGTGAGAAGAAGGCATAGGTCTGATGGATACTGATAATGAGGAAATTAACAGCATGAATTTAAAGAGTTTTGGGGTTCAGTCTTAGGGTTAGTCTGTGACAGTCAGGAGGGGGTTTCTTTCTGCCTTAGTTCATCACGAAGGCTGCCAGAAGGACAGCATCACTAGAGAGAGGAGTCTGCACAGAATCTACTTAAGTCTCTGGCATTTCCCTAGGCATTTCTCCTTCCTGGATTTCTGAGCATGAACCCATTCCAGTTACTTCTAGACCATTTCCAGGCTCTTTTCTCTGGCTCCTAACGTGCTCTACTTTTCTGTCTCTCACAAGTGCAGGTGTTTGCAGAGGGGCTGCCTTACCCGCTGTCTTCATCAGCCATGCTAAATCCATCACGGATCTTCTGCCCTGAGAGCTGCCTCTAACTCCATGACAAGGGGTCCTCTGCCCACACTGCTCTTCCTCATGTCCTTTCATTTCCTCATCTTATGCCCAAACACCTGACAAGTCAACCCCTGTCTCTCCTTCAGGTTTTTCTAACATAGCACTTTCAAAAATGGACACAAGTATCTACAGATGCATAGGTAGTATATTTCCATTTTCCTTATAACCAGTCAACTCCAAGACCCTGAACACATGCCACCCAAAGAGCCTCCTAAGTACTTTCTACATTTTTGTCTGATATATTTTCATACTATATTTCTTTTTCAAAAACTTTTGACATCTCCAATCTCCTAGTTGACTACAAAATCTATTTTCTTGGATAGCTACTAAAGTCCTCCACATTGTTTAGAATCTTCCTTTGCAAAATCACCTCCCAATCTCCCCCTTTAATTTTGCATCTCACTGTCTAATTATCCCAATTAGTGTACAGGGTTTCATCATCACACTATACTATTTACACCTTAGTAATATCACTCATACAATAGCATTCTCTACTGTATTATCTGCTAAGGATCTTATTAATTAGAACTACAAATGAAAAAATAGAAATAATATATATACATATATATATTTAAGAGCAATAATAATATAAATATGCATGTAATTATCACTAACCTTAAAAATAAGAATTTGTGACTACCACTGAGATGGTACAGTCTATGA
The DNA here is from genome assembly GCF_000181295.1 of Otolemur garnettii. NCBI lineage: Eukaryota > Metazoa > Chordata > Mammalia > Primates > Galagidae > Otolemur > Otolemur garnettii. The sequence goes on from NW_003852518.1 coordinate 1,914,836, forward strand.
GTGCTCTTCCCCAATTGCATCTCCCACTTTCTCCCTCAAGCTATTTTGACATTTGTTAGCATTCTCTTGCTTTGGCATAATTTTGTCACCTATTCATGAATTTTAAAGAATGAGATGTTTGATTTTACCTGGTTTTTAAATTAACAAGAGTGGAATCATACTATAAATATTCTACTATATATTACTTGCCTATTTTGTTGAAAACTACATTTCTAAGATTTATTTATACAGATACCCATGGATATACTATCAATCTTTATATTGCTTTGCAACATTCCATTGTGAAATACACTGCAATTCATTTTTCTAATCTTCTGTTGATGAAAATTTATTTCCAGATATTGCCTGCTTATAAGCAATATATACTTTGTACAAGCTTCTTAGATGACATATGTAAAAGTTTCTGTAAGGTCTATACTTAGGTGTGACATTTCTTGAGTTAAGAGCATGAAAGTGTTGGGTTTCACCAAAATCTTTGCACAATTGCTATGATATGAATGTCACCTCTCAAAATCATGTTGAAATTTAGTTGCCTTTGATAGTAACATTACGAATAGGTTGGACTTTCTGGAGGTAATTAGGCCATGAGGGTTCTACCTTCATGAATAGATTAATACTGTTATTGTGGTAGTGGGTTTCTTATAAAAGGATGAATTTGGCCCCCCTCTGTCTCTCTTTCATCCTCTTTTTGCCCTTCAGTCATGAGATGACACAGTAAGAAAGAGAAAGACCTTCACTAGATATTGGCCCCTTGATCTTGGATCTCTAGCCTCCAGAGCTGTGTGCCAATACATTCCTCTATATTTTAAATTACCTAGTCTCAGGTATTTGGTTGTAGCAGCACAACACAAACTAAGACAACTTATATACCTGCTATGTATGATGGCATAATTCCATCCTTATGGTTAGACAGATAAAATGTCTGTCATAGCTAATTTTGTGTGTTAACTTGATTAAGGGATATGAATATTTGATAAAACATTTTTGTGTGTGTGAAGGTATTTCCAGAGGATGTTGGTGTCTGAGTCAGTGGACTGAGTGAGGAATATCTGTCCTTAATGAAGGCGCCATCCAATCAGCTGGGGACCCAGCTAAAACAAAAAGGGTCAATTTGCTATCTGCCTTTTTTGGAGTGAGGATGTCCTTCTCCTTCCTTTGGAGATCAGAATGCTGGGTTCTCTGGCCTTTAGACTCCAGGACTTTCACATATAGCTTCTTGGATTCTTAGGCCTTTGGACTTGGACTATGAGTTACAGCATTGGCTCCCCTGGTTTGAAGCTTTCAGACTTGGACTGAGCCAAACTATCTACCTCTCTAGGTCTTCTGCTTGCAAATGTCCTCTTGTATTTCTCAGCTTCCATAATCACATAAGCTAGTTCCTCTAACAAATCCCTTCTGGTCTGTCTGTCTATCTCATTATCTGTATCCTATGGGTTCTATCTCTTGGAAGAACCCTGATGAATGCAATGCCTTAATATATGCCAATCTGTTAGGTTTGTAATGGTATTTTACTATAGTTTTAATTTTTTTCCTGATTACCAATAATGTCTAACATACATGTATTTTCATATATTTGCTGGTCAGTAACTTAAATGAAAAATATATTTTTGTATTTTTATGCAGTGGCTGTTGAAATATTTCTCTTTTTTAAACTAGGTATTTGCCTTTTCTCATAAATTTATATGTATATTTACATATTCTATAGATATAGATAACACATATTTTTATAATCTTCATGGTATATTTTGACACGTCCTTCTTGTTTTTATTGTAGTCAAGTGTATCAACATTTATCTTTATAATATTAGCTTTTATTGTCTTAAGAAAGCATTCATAAAAGGTCTTGAGGATAATTTCTGATACTATTGTACAAAAATTGTAAAATATTGCGTTTAAAATCTATGTTTTGAATCTATAGAATTGATGTAGCTACATGGGACAAGACAATGGTCCGACTTCCTTTTTCTCATGGAAATGTGCTGTTGTCCCATCACAATTTATTAATATGTTTATCATTTCCCCACTGATGTGTCATACTGCCTCTGTCAAACATATGTTTCTGGAATCTTTAATCTTTCCCACCTGTCCTTTTGAGCCTATTCTAAAACCTCACTGTACTCTTATTATAATTTCTAAATAAAGTTTAGTTTTTGGTATAGCTAATTTTTCCTCTATGCCAAATTTTTTAAATGTGTTGGTGTTTTTGAAATGTAGAGGAATTTTGAAATCATTTGCTCATTTCTCTCAAATAAATAAGCAATAGGAAAAAACAATCTCTTGAGGTTTGATGCAGACTGCACTGATTCTATAGATAAAATTATAAAAGGTGAAATTTCTAAATATTGAGTCTTATAGCTTATTAACATGTTTTTGTACCACATCTGTATAATCTTCATATATATTTATTACTTCTCTTTAATAACATTGGATTTTTTTTTTTAAAGCCAGAGAGCAGGTTTTACTCAGTAAGTGCTGACAATGGGAAAAAAAGTTGAGCTCTGTTCTGATTTGTGGTGAGGTAACAGGGCATTTTTTAAAACTTCTTAGTTTTTATATTTCAAATTAATATGAGGGCACAAAATTTTAGGTTACATTGTTCTCACTTCCAAGGTAAAGTTCAAGTATTAGAAGAGCCTTTCACCCAGGGGGCATGTTGAACACCCTCACGTTGTGCACATTAGGTGAGATCCCACCAAGTGCCCTCCCTCCTCCTGTCAATCATGCTCCACCCTCCTTTCTCCCTATTCACTCCTCTCCCTTGTTAGACTATGTTTGTGTTTTATCATTCATAGCAGCATGTAATTCTTTATATACTGGTTTAATATTGAATACTTTGAATTTTTTGTTTCATTCTTGAGATAATTTAGTAAGAAGAATGTGTTTTAACTCCATCCAGGTAAACACAAACAATATAAAGTCTCCATCTTTTCTTATGGCTGAATGGTACACCATAATATACATATGCCACAGTGTGTTAATCCATTCATGGGTTGATGGGTGTTTGGGTTGTTTCCATGTCTTGGCAACATGCCTCACTTCAAAAGATAAGACTTAGGCTAATGGGATGGAAAACAGTAATTCAAGCAAATTGAAATCAGAAAAAAGTAGGGGTTGTGATCTTATTTGCAGATACAATTGTATTTAAACCAACAAAAATAAGAAAATACAAGTATGGATACTACATTCTCATCAAGGGAAGTACACAACATGAGGATATTTCAATAATTAATATTTATGCACCCTATCTTAAGGCTCTTCAATTTAAAAACAAACCCTAAATGACCTGAATAATATGGTAGCTTTCCGCACTATAATAGTTGGAGATTATAACATCACTTTGGCAGTACTGATCAGATCTTCTAAGCAGAAACTAAATAAAAAAATAATGGACTTAAATATGTCCCTAGAATAAATGGAGCTAATAGACATATTCAGACCATCTTATCCTAACAGAACTGAATACACATTCATTTCATCAGCTCATGGATCATTCTCTAAAACTGATATCTTAGGGCACAAGTCTAATCTCAGCAAATTTAAAAGAATAGAAATTATTGCTATATCTTCTTGGAAAATCATGGAATAAAAGTAAAAGTTGAACTCAACAGCAACAGAAATCTTCATATTCAAGGTCATAGAAACTTAATAACCTTACACTGAATGATAGCTGGGTCAAAGACAAGATTAAGAAGGAAATCATATTTCTGTAACAAAACAATAATGTAGCCACAAACTATCAAAATTTGTGGGATATTGCAAAGGAAGTCCTAAGAGGGAAATTTATAGCATTAGAAACCTTTATCAAGAAAACAGAAAGAGAGCAAGTCAGCAACCTAATAGGCCATCTCAAGCAACCAGAAAAGGAAGAAAAATCTGACCCCAAATCCAGGAGAAGAAAAGAAATAAACAACATTTGAGCAGAATTAAACGCAATTGAGAATAAAAGAATCATTAAGAAGATCAAGGGAAAAAGTTGTTTCTTTAAAAAGATTAGTAAAATTGATATACCCTTAGCCAGACTAACCGGAAACAGAAAAGTAAGATGTTTAATAACTTTAATCATAAATGTTAAAGGGGAAAAAAACAGATAATGCAGAAATATAAAAGATTTCTCAATGACTACTACCAAAAACTCTATTCCCAGAAATATTAAAAAGTTGAGGAAACAAACCAATACCTGGAAGCATGTTCCCTTCCTAGACTCAACCAGAAAAAATTAGAAATTTTGAATAGACCTACATCAAGCACTGAAATATCATCAGTTATACAAAATCTTCCAAAAGAGAAAAGCCCTGGACCAGATAGTTTTTCACTAGAATTCTACCATACTTTCAAAGAAACACTAGTTCCTATATTGCATAATCTATTCCAAAACACAGAGAAGGAAGGAATCCCCCCCAACATGTTCTACAAAGCAAATATTATGCTGATCTCAAATCCAGGAAAAGGAAGAACAATCTGACTTTAAACCCAGCAGAAGAAAATGATAAGTGACTGGGTTAATCTCTAGATTCTCTATTCTATTCCATTGATCTATATCTCTACTTTTCTGCCAGTACCAGGCTGTTTCGATCACTATAGACTTGTAGTTTAACCTGAAGTCTGGTAACGTGATGCCTCCAGATTTGTTTTTATATACAACAATGGTATTGACTATTTGGCATTTTTTCTAATTCCATATGAAATGAAATATTTTCCTGTTTTTGAGAGCAGGGTGATATTTGCTTTGCATAATTTTTACATGTTATGAATATGACAAGAGCCTCATAACTATAATCAATAGAGAACTCAAATAAATCTATAAGAAAAGAGCAAATAACCCCATTTCTATGTGGGCAAGAGACTTGAACAGAAACTTATCTGAACATGACAAATGAATGGCTAACAAACACTTGAAAAAATGCTCATCATCTTTAGTGAACAGAGAAATGCAAGTCAAAATCACTCTGAGACATCCTCTAAACCCTGTAAGATTAGCCTATATCACAAAGTCTCAAAACACCAGTCCCAAAACACTGGAGTGGATGTGGAGAGAAGGGTACACTTCTATACTTCTGGTGGGATTGCAAACTAATACAACCTTTATGGAAATAAGTATGGAGAGTTATCAAAGAACTAAAAGTTTACCTTCCATTTTATCCTACAATCCCATTACTAGAAGAACAAAAATCATTTTACCACAAAGACATGCATACCAGAATGTTTATGCATCTAAATTCATAATTGTCAACTCATGGAAGCAACTGAAATAGCCCTCAACCCATGAATGGATTAACACACTATGGCATATGTATATTATGGTGTGCCATTTAGCCATAAGAGAAGATGGAGACTTTACATCTTTTGTTTACCAGGATGGAGTTAGAACACATTCTTCTCACTAAAGTCTCTCAAGAATGAAACAAAAATTCCAAAGTATTCAATATGAAACCAGTATATAAACAATTACTTGCTGATATGAATGATAAAACACAAACATAGTCTAGCAAGAGAGAGGGGAGGGTAGAGGATGATTGACAGGAGGAGGGAGGGCATTTGGTGGGATCTCACCTAATGTGCACAATGTGAGGGTGTTCATCATGCCCCCTGGGTAAAAGGCTCTCTACAACTTGAACTTTAACTTGGAAGTAAGAATAATGTAACCTAAAATTTTGTACCCTGAGTTTTTGATTCAAGTCAGCCAGCTTGCACCTCTTTAGAGGAAAATTCATTCTGAATTATGGGTCTGAGTACTTCCTGTAGACCTGGTCTAGTTATGACAAATTTCCTCAATATATGGATGTCAGTAAAGAATTTGATTTCTTCACCACCATAAATGAAACTCAGATTAGCAGTATACAGTATCTAGGGCTGAAAATTGTTTGTTTAAGAAGGTTAAAGGTCAATGACCATCCTTTTCTGGCTTGAAAAATTTTAGCTGAGAGATCTGTGGTCATCCTGGTATTTTTCCCCTTGTAAGTATGACTTTTCTTGTACCTGGATACTTGCAGGATTTTCTCCTTCATATTAACTTTGGCGAAGTTAATTACAATGTATTTAGGAGATACTTTGTTTGGATCAAGTCTTGCTAGGGTTCTAAAACTACTATCTGAATTTTTATGTCTCTCACAATACTTGGGAAATTCTCTACCATAATATCTTGGAGTGGAGCATCTGTGCCTTTAAGACTATATTCTTCTCCTTCAGGCATTCCTATAATTTGGATATTTGATCTTTTGGAATGATCTCATATCTCTCTTAGGGAATATTCTGGTTTTGTTCTTTGTTTTTCTTCCCCCTTAAATGCTAGGAATACTTCAAAAGTCTTATCTTCAATTTCCGAAATTCTTTCTTCTCCTTATTCAACTGAGGGTTTCTACTGTATTTCAAAACTCCCCAAATGCCATTTTCAATTCCTTAAGTGTTCTATATCTTTCCTTATTATGCCTATAGTTTGGTGAGTTTTTCTTTGAATTCATTAATTTCTTGAGACAACTTTTGCACAATTTTATGTATTTCTATTTTCAACTTTTCCTCCATTTCAAGCATATTATTTGCCACTCATATTCTGAATTCTATTTCTGACACTAGCAATTTCTCTAAGGATGGTATTTTCTGTTGCATCTCCTTTGTAATCTCTTTGGGGAGTTGGTCTGCTTTGATTTTTCATATTGCCAGAATTCTTCAGCTAGTTTTTAGTTGAAATGATAGGTTGTCCCTTAATACTTGCTGAGGTATAATCTAATTGGGGAAATTTAGGACCCTTAGGAAACACTAGACTAGCCTTTTTGGCATTTTAATCTGGCAGGGTGAGACTGGCTCAGGAGGCCCCAGGAACTGGATCTAACCAACCTTTATCCAATGAGCTGGGGCTTATAATTGTGGTTTTCCCCCTACAGCCTCACAAAGATCCCTTTCAAGGCTCTAGGCCGAGGTTCTGAAGGCTGGTTTGATGAGATAGTGCGGCCTGGCTCTGTCTTGAAGTCAGCCTGCCCTCTACCCAATCCTAAGGAGTCATGCTATTTCACTGGAATCTCTGCTGGGCAAACATACACTTGTGGCCCCACCCCACCAGCAATAGCTGGAGGAGGGGAATTCTCAGACAGACTCACTGACTCTGCACTTTACTGCTGCAATGCCACTGCTTCTCAAAGTCAAACACGTGCTGAGCCTGCAGCCCAGACGGTGGTGCCAGGAGAACAATCCGCAGATGACTTTAGCCAAGAGTTCCCATCAAACTTGCTCAGGAAGCAATAGCAATGCCACTCAAATTTCAGAGGATCTCAGGTGGGTAACTATAGTCAAGAATTCCACTTAAATTCACTCAGGCAGCACAAGCAACGTCCACTCAAAAGAGTTCCAAGGGGTGCCAAGCACCCAGAAAGTAGAAATTCTCAGGCATATCTGTCTGAGAATTTCTGATGGGCTGGATGAGGGTCTTTTCTTGTGGGAAAGGAAGTCAGGAAAGTTTGCCCCTCTCTCTGCCAAATTAGAACTGCAGCACCACTGTTTCCACGCTGCAGCTCAGTGGCCCCCACAGTGCCCAAGTCTCTCAGTGAACTGACCAAACACTGTGGCTTCAGGCAACCAGGATACAGGGTAGGGTGAGCTCTGTGTGCTTGGGATTGCAGAGAAAACATTTGTTCACTTTTGTGCTCGGCAGGGTGGAGGTCTAGTCTCAGAGGTGGGACCTTCCTGGTGTGGGAGGACCAGGATTTAGTGTCTCTCTCTAAAGGGGTGAAGTGAGAGGTCCTTTGTTCCCTGCTTATTCGTGGAAAGCCCTCTGTGGACCTCCCATTTGGGGGAGAAGTGTCCCATCCCCCTGGAGATGGGTGCCTTCCAACTGGTTGCTCTGTATCTGATCTTTGTGTTTTTCCTCCTCATTCTTGGCCCCACTGCTTGACTCACCTAGATGATGTGTACCTCCCTTTCTTCTTTCTGTGCTCAGCTCACCACCTTTGGCTTTTTCAAATCCACTTTAGTCCATTATCTCTCTCTGTCTCTGCATGGAAGCCTCTGGCAAAATCTGCTACTAGTTGGCCATCTTGACTCACACATTGGGTAATATTAATAAAGGATACCATAAATAACCTTCAAGTATTTTGTTAAATTTATTGCTAGACACTTTATAGTTTTAATATTATTGTAAATTATATATCTTTTGCCTTCCTTTGTCTGATAGGTAAATATGAAAATAATTTATTTTTACTTTTATTATTTTTTAAATTAAATCATAGCAGTGTACATTAATACTATCATGGGCTACAGTGTACTGTTTCTGTATACAATTTGAAATACTTTCATCCAACTGGTTAACATAGCCTCCATGTCTTTTTCTTAGTTATTGTGTTAAAACTTTTATATTCTACATTTAGAGAATTCACATGTACCCTTATAGGATGAACCATAGGCGTGATCCCTCTAATCACCCTCCTTCCACCCACCCTCCCCGCTCCCCATATTCCTGGGCTAAAACTGGGTTATAGCTTTCCTATGAAAGCTATAAATTAGTTTCATAGTAGGCCTGAGTACATTGGATACTTTTTCTTCCATTCTTGAGATACTTTGCTTTGAATATTGTTTTTAAATCCGGGTTCCTTGTCATATATTTTTATTTCTTATAATTTTTTATTTGTATAAACTTTTATTTTATATTATGCAATCAAATTATCTGTAAAAGTGATAGTTTTAAATTTTTCTTTCTGATCTATATCTATGTTAAAATATCTTTTTTTGCACCTTGTAATACTGAAACTTTTGGTTCACTCTTGAATAGCAGTGGTATGCAGAAGTCTTTATCTTGCTGCTTAATCTCAAAGGCAGTTCTTATGTTGTTGTTAATATCCTTTATGTGGTCAAGGGAGTTCTCTATTTTTAATCCAGTTCTCTAAGAGTCATTTTTTTTCTTGCTCTGTTTAGTGTCAAATGAAGATTATGTCTTATGAAATCCTGTTTTTTTTTTTTTCATCTATTAAGATGACCAAAACATTTGATATCTTAAGTTGTTAATGTTGATAATACTAGTTAAGTTTTTAAAAATGTAAATTGCCATAGCCCTTTTCTGGAATAAACTGACTTGATCATGGTGCATGTCCTGTTTACATATCATTCTGCTTGGTTTGCTAATATCAGGTATAGATTTTTGCATTCATATTCATAAGTAATATTGGCCTTTCTTGTACTGTCTTTTGTTTATACTATTTTACCTGCCATGAATTACATTTAGACTACTAAAGGGAAGTTGAATGCAGATAAATGTAAATGACTAAGAAGTACTCAGAGCCTTTATTAACTTAAGAGATGTGTAGACATGTAAGGAATGTTTCAGTAATTGTTGCATTAAACATGCAGTGTGAATTTGGCATAAGTACTAGCATATATCTTGAACTAGTAAATATAATTTGAATTATGGTTTCTCAATCTGAAAAAGGTCTGAACAATATTGGTGCTCTCTTATCAAAATCATCATTGATTCTGCTGCTACAGCAGAGGCTTAGATACCATGTCTCACTAACCATCAGTGCTAGGGAAGTTAGCTGATCCACACATCTCAGTTAGCTGATCCACACATGTAAATGCTGTGCAGTGAAACATACCAGAGAGAAAAGCACCAGCATGACAGTGTCTTCTCACCAGTGAGTGAGGAGGACATTGGCATCCTCTTCTATTTCATGTTCATTATGTTGCCCCATACTGATGGTCTCCTCTAATTAACAGTTCATCTTTCCAGGAAAATATTTGGCCAAATTGTAAAATTTCCAAAGCATAAAGGTTAATATTTTTAAGCCAAGTGGTTAAATTATTCATTCATTCAATTGCTCATGTTTATTAAGCACCTAAGGCACTGTGGATGCGGACAATTGAGTGAGTGCTTTTAATTCAGTCTGCTTTGTTTCATGATGGTAGTGAGAGGACTGATAGTGACAACCAGATGGAGTTAGCCAGACTAGGGCCAACACGACATAGCTGGTGTGGTTGGTTTAGGTAGTAAGTGACTTTTACCTCATGTCTCCCCTTTTTGTTGTTTTGTAAACTTAGCTTTAACCTAAAAGTGTATATCTTGAGTAGTTTAGGGCAATTGATTTAGGAGATTAACTTTTAAATTAGAAATGTTGTCTGGATCATGGGTTATATCAATTATTATTTATTATGGGTCATAAGTTACAGTGATTACTGTCATTTAAGATAAAGGTTCTTGCTTTTAAATTTTATGTATAATACTGTGATTTTGGAAATGGAAGAACAGAACAGTTTTGGAGAGGCCACTCTCACTGTTCTCTGTAATCAGTAGCCTTCTGATAAACAGAATTTAATGGACCATCCCTGCCTCTGCATATTGGCTGACAGTGACAGGTGGCTGGACTCTCTTTGTCCAGCAACAGTAGTTCACTTTTGTCTTCATCTCTGACTGGTGTCTGCATCCTGAATTGGTCTGGATTAGCCTCTGTAGTGGGTGAAGTTTACTCCAGTTTTGTTTTTATTCTCCCAGGCAAGGTGGGCAAACATGTTGATGCTTATAACAGGGGGATATATCTGAGTATCCCACTGCTCCTTAAAGAGACTTTCAACCAGTCCTTTTGTTTTTATCCCTATATGTAATTCCTGGCACTAGCCATGAGAGCATTTGTAGCTCTTACTTCACAAATAATCCAAAGGTTCTGATGAGGAATCAATATCTTCATTTTAGTTGATGACCAGCCCTGCTTTTTATGCATTTTGCCATGCCCCAAGTCATCGTTCAGCATTCTCAACTTTTCTTTCTGTGATGCTGCTCATCCATCTGCTTTCCATCTTCTAACTTTCACCCATAATCTGCTATCATCCCTCCAAATCTCTATGTTTTTTCCCTATTTTCTTACATTCCTTACTTATCAAAGAAGTCTCAAGAGAAAACTTAAATATACTTTGAGCTAAACAAAAATGAAAATACAATTTGCTGGAATTTATGGGATACAGTGAAATCCAACTTAGGAAAAAAGTTATGCACACAATTAGTAAGTAGTAAGGACACATATTGGAAGAGAAGCATCAACTTAAATAAATGACTGAGGCCAAAACCTCAGTCAATGGAAGTTTATTAAGCCAAAATTTTTAAGATGTGCTTGGGAAAAACACAAAGTACAGACAAACTGTGGCTGTTTTTCTAAAGGGAAGGTGAAAATCTTGAGAATTATAATGGCATATAAAGAGAAGACTTAAGGTGGGGGGAAGGCGGTGATAAGAAAGTGGCTATATTCTTGCAGAAACTCCCCAAATCTACATTTTATATAAAATAAAGGAATGAAAGAAGCATCAGTTATGTAAAATTCTCTGGCTAGGTAGAAAAATGTCTGATTCTATATTGTCTCCAGTTCTGTTACCTGCAAGATAAATTTGCTATTCCTTATAGTGTAGAATTGGATAGGCTTTACTTTTAGGTGTTAGACATAGGTACAATTTGCATGTCATTACTTTTGGGAGGTCACCAGGAAATTTCCTTAAAGAATGATCTGGAGAAGGTGAAGGCAAGATGGCTGACTGGAGCCAGCTTTCCATAGAGGCTCCTGTCCAGAAGGAGAGTTAAAGGACAGAAGTTTAGCAAGTAAGCTGATCGTTTGGAGTTGAGTTAAGAGGGAAGGTTGAAGAATGCAAATCAACCCTCCTGAGGTGAGCTGTGACCCCATGGATACAAACAATAGGTACAAAATCCATGGCTAAATGGATGGGAGTATGGCACACTCCTGCCATGCATAAAACTGTATAAAACTGTACATATTCTATACCTGCAATTCTGAACTCCTAGCACTCCCCTCCACTCTCAGCCCAAAGTCTGGAAGTCTGTACCCCGTTGGAGTCCAGATTCTTGGACATTTTTTCAATAGGTGTGGACAGGGCATAGGCTGTTGCAGGTCTATTCTGATTCTGCTGCAGTGGGTAAGGAGGAGATGATGGACAGAAGGAACTGTACCGGACAGGGAGAGGTGGTTCCCTGTGGCACAAAGCAGCAGTGGCAGCAGTGGTACAGTGGGAACAACAGGGCTTACACCTCTGGGTATATTTTGGAGAGATGGTCCCTGTCTCTCTGGGAAACCAGAGAAAGTCAGGCATCTTCTCCAGTAGCAGACACTGGCAGAACAGATAATGCAGGCCCCATGAGTAATGGGTATGCCTGAGGTGGTACCAGCCTGGGGGGGAACAGAGAGGATGGAGAATAGAAGATGAGTGCACAGAGATGGCATATTCCCAGGGCGGGGATGAGCCAGGACTGCTTTAGTGAGCCTAAGAAACACCTGGTCCTCAGGGGGTCATAGCTGACACAAAGGCAGGCTGAGAGCTAAGTGTGAGCACTAACAGCGCCCACCCCAACACAGACTAAGCCAAGAAAGACACACCAGCTCTAGGCAACCGCACAGACTGGGGCTGAGTTGCAGTTACTATGAACCCAAACATCGTCTGGTTCTCAGGGGGAATATAGCCAGCACAGAATCAAAAATTCTGTGAAAATATAAGTGTTGGCAAAATGAATCACTAGCAGGGCTGGAACTGAGTGAACCACTCCAGCTTCCATTAACCACCTGAGGTTGTCAGGCCTCAGCTCTCCCTACTGGATGGTTCAGAGTGTGGAGGCCTGGATGAGGAGACATAGACTTCCCTATGACAGGGGCAGGTGCAAACCCCTAGAGGAGAATCTGCTTATTGGAGGGATCTGGGTCACAGCCGTGCAGGGTTACCAGTGAATGGGTATGACAGAGGTGCAAGGTGGGGAAGGAGGCATCAACCTTCCCAGACTAATTGATTTGCTGGGGGAGGGGTCCTTCTGAGTCCACAGAGGACCTGAATGAGTCATACTCAAGTTGCCAGCAAACTCCTGCTATCTAGTTGCTGGAGACCTTTTGAACACTGCCACTTAAAACTGGGTGCTGACTGGGACAATTGATTTGGATCTCTTGGACTGGACCAATCATCCAAGGACTATCCAAAGTGGTACCCTGTGTGTGTGGTTGTGGGAAGGTTGGATTTTCTTTTCCAATTGTTGCCCATGGAGGGCAGGGTGACTTAATTGCTGGTATTTCACCACAGCTCAGACTTCAACCCAGAGTAACTGATTCACTAGGGTAGGATAGAGACCAGATGAAAACAAGACAGAGACACCTAGCCCCACCACACCAAGTAAGTCCCCAGTATATCAGGCCATAGCACTGTACGGGTCCTTTGCAAAGCTTTAGAGGAAAAGGTACAGACACCAGTCCTAGATCTTGGGGAAAGAGCTGGTTAATCACTACTCCAGAGCCCCCCAACCCAACTTCACCTTATCTGCTCATCTAGTCAAACAGTGTAAAATATTCAGTGGAAAAAATATTCAGAATCAGTGGAAAAACTCGGTAACATGAATAACCAGAGTAGATCTACTCCCCCAAGGAACGATATAGCGGACACAAATGAAGATCCCATTCATAAACAAATGGCTGAGATGTCAGGAATAGAATTCAGAATTTGGATCACAAATAAGATTAATAGAATGGAGGTAAAGTTGGAATTAGGAATTAAAGGAGCATTTCAAAAGTTGTCTCAAGAATTCAATGAATTCAAAGACAAAAATCACCAACAATTTTGACACATTGAGACAAGAATTTGCAGCCCTCTAATATCTGAGAAATACAGTAGAATCCCTCAGTAACAGAATGGAGCAGGCAGAAGAAAAGATTTATGACATTGAAGACAAGCTTTTGAAAACTCCCAAACTCTCAAACAGGAAGAGAAATGGAGAACAAAAATGTATCATTCTCTCAGAGAGCTCTGGGATAATTCAAAGAAAACTAATATTTGCCTTATAGGAATTGCTGAAGGTGAAGAAATTGCTGTGCAAGGCACAGGGCCCTTCTTCATGAGATTATGAAGGAGAACTATCCAGACATGACAAGAGATTCTGAAATTCAAATAGCAGACAGTTTCAGAACCCAGCACTACTCAACCCGAATAAGACATCTGCAGGAGCATCATAATTAACTCCACTAAAGTTAATATGAAGGAGAAAATTCTGAAAGCATCCAGACATAATAAAACCATAACCTACAAGGGGAAGAATATTAGAATGACTTTAGTTATCTCTGCTGAAACCTTTCAAGCTAGAAAAGGGTGGTCATTGAATTTTAATCTCCTAAAACAAAATAACTTTCACCCAGGATCCTGTATCCAGCTAAACTGAGTTTCAGTTATGATGGATAAATTAAATACTTTAATGACATTCATCTGTTGAAGAAATTTGCCATAACTAAACTAGCTCTCCAGGATATTCCCACTCTATCCTCCATAATGACCAATGCAATCCTCCACCACAAAAGTAAACTCACTCAGGAACTTTTGATCAAATTCCAACTTGCACAGTGGCAAAAGGATTAAAAATGTCCGTAAGACCTTTGAAAAATTTGATACCCAAAATTCTGCCAGGCTTATCAATATTCTCAATTAATGTGAATGGCTTAAATTGTCCTCTAAAGAGGCAAAAGTTGGCTGACTGGATACAAAAACTCAGGCCAGATTTCTGCTGCCTACAAGAATCTCATCTTACCTTACAAGATAAATATAGACTCAGGGTGAAGGGATGGTCATCTATATTCTAGGCAAATGGAAAGCAGAAAAAAGTAGGTGTTGCAATTTTATTCACAGATACAATAGGATTTAAACCAACAAAAGTAAGGGGAAAAAAGGATGGTCACATCATATTTGTTAGGGGCACTCAACATGATGAGATTTCAATTATTAATATTTATGTACCCAATCAGAATGCACCTCAATTTATAAGAGAGACTCTAACAGATGTGAGCAATTTGATTTCCTCTAGCATCATAATATCAGAGATTTTAACAGTCCTTTGGCAGTGTTGGTTAGATCCTCCATCAAAAAACTAAGCACTGAAATTTTAGACTTAAACATAATCATTCAACATCTGGATTTAACAGACATCTACAGAACATTTCATGCTAACAAAACTGATTCTTCTCATCAGCCCACGGAACATACTCCAAAATTGATCACATCTTAGGTCACAAGTCTAACCTCAGCAAATTTAAAAGAATAGAAATTATTCCTTGCATCTTCTCAGACCATCATGAAATAAAAGTTGAAGTCAGTAACAACAGGAATCTACATACTCATAAAAAAACGTGGAAGCTAAATAACCTTGTGCTGAATGATAGCTGGGTCAGAGACGAGGTCAAGAAGGAAATTACCAAATTTTTGGAACAAGACAATAATGGTGAAACAAATTATCAGCACATTTGGGATACCACAAAGGCAGTCCTAAGAGGGAAATTTGTAGCACTGAAGCCTTCCTCGAGAGAACAGAAAGGCATGAAGCTAAGAACTTAATGGGACATCTCAAGCAACTGGAAAAGGAAGAACATTCCAATCCCAAACCCAGCAGAAGAAAAGAAATACCCCAAATTAGAGCAGAATTAAATGAAATTGAAAACAAAAGAATTATACAACAGATCAATAAATTGAAAAGTTGGTTATTTGAAAAGGTCAATAAAATAGATAAACCTTTGACCAACCTAACAAGGAAAAAAAGAGTAAAATGTCTAATTTCATCAATCAGAAATGGTAAAGATGAAATAACAACAGACTCCTCAGTAATTCAAAAAATCCTTAATGAATATTACAAAAAACTTTATTCTCAGAAATATGACAATCTGAAGGAAATTGACCAATACCTGGAAGCACTCCACCTTCTAAGACTTAGCCAGAATGAAGTGGAAATGTTGAACAGGCCTATATCAAGTTCTCAAATAACATCAACTATACAAAATCT
>NW_003852518.1:1930770-1935130 GCF_000181295.1 Otolemur garnettii
TCTATAAATATAATTCATCACATAAACAAATTAAAAAACAAAGACCATATGATTCTCTCAATTGATGCAGAAAAAGCTTTTGATAATATCCAGCATCCTTTCATGATCAGAACACTTAAGAAAATTGGTATAGAAGGGACATTTCTTAAACTGACATAGGCCACATGCAGCAAACCCACAGCCAATATCATATTGAATAGAGTTAAACTGAAGTCCTGTCCACTCAGATCAGGAACCAGGTAAGGTTGCCCATTGTCTCCACTTCTTTTTAACATTGTAATGGAAGTCTTAGCCATTGCAATTAGGGAAGAAAAGGTGATCAAGGGTATCCATATAGGGTCAGAAGAGATTAAACTTTCACTCTTCACAGATGATATGATTGTATATCTAGAAAACACCAGAAGTTCAACTACAAAACTCTTAGAAGTGATCAAGGAATACAGCAGCATCTCAGGTTACAAAATCAACACTCATAAATCTGTAGCCTTTATATATACCAACAGCAGCCAAGCTGAAAAAACAGTGAAGGATTCTATTCCATTCACAGTATGGCCAAAGAAGATGAAATATTTGGGAATTTACCTAACAAAGGATGTGAAAGATCTCTATAAAGAGAACTGTGAAACTCTAAGGAAAGAAATACCTGAAGATGTTAACAAATGGAAAAACATACCCTGCTCATGGCTGGGAAGAATCAACATTGTTAAAATGTCCATACTACCCAAAGCAAAATACAATTTTTATGCAATTCCTATTAAATTTCCACTGTCATACTTTAAAGATCTCGAAAAAATAATACTTCATTCTATATGGAATCAGAAAAAACTCAAATAGCCAAGACATTACTCAGAAATAAAAACAAAACAGGAGGAATCATGCTATCGGACCTGATTATACTATATATCGATTGTGATCAAAACAGCAAGGTATTGCCACAAAAATAGAGAGGTAGATGTATGGATCAGAATAGAGAACCAAGGCATGAACCCAGCTACTTACCATCATTTTATTATTGATAAGCCAATCAAAATCATTCAGTGGGGAAAATATTCTCTATTTAACAAATGGTGGTGGGTGAAGTGGCTGGTGACCTGTAGAAGACTGAAACTGGACACACATCTTTCACCATTAACAAAGATAGACTCTCACTGGATTAAAGGTTTAAACTTAAGACATGAAACTATAAAAATACTAGAAGAATGTGTAGGGAAAACTCTTGAAGAAATCAGCCTGGGCAAATATTTTATGAAGAGGATCCCCCGGGCAATTGAAGCAGCATCAAAAATACACTACTGGGACCACATCAAACTAAAAAGCTTCTGCACAGCCAAGAACACAGTAAGTAAAGCAAGCAGATAGCCCTCAGATTGGGAGAAAATATTTGCAGGTTATTTCTCTGACAAAGGTTTTATAACCAGAATCCACAGAGAACTGAAACGTATTAGCAAGAAAAGAACAAGTGATCCCATCTCAGGGTGGGCAAGGGACTTGAAAAGCAACTTTCTGAGGAAGACAGGCACACAGCTGACAGACTTATGAAAACATGCTCATCATCCTTAATCATCAGAGAAATGAAAATCAAAACCACTTTGAGATATAACCTAACTCCAGTAAGATTAGCCCACTTCAAAAAATCCCCAAACCAGAGATGTTGGCACGAATATTGAGAAAAGGGAACACTTCTGCACTGCTGGTGGGAATGCAAACTAATAGGATCCTTTTGGAAAGATGTTTGGAGAACACTTAGAGAACTAAAAATAGACCTGCCATTTGATCCTACAGTTCCTCTACTAGGTATATATCCAGAAGACCAAAAATTACATTATATCAAAGATATTTATACCAGAATATTTATTACAGCCCAATTCATAATTACTAAGTCATAGAAGAAGCCCAAGTGCCCATTGTCCCACAAATGGATCAATAAATTGTGGTATATGTACACCATGTAATATTATTCAGACTTCAAGAAAGATCGAGAATTTACCTCTTTCATGTTTACATGGATGGAGCTGGAACATATTCTTCTTAGCAATGTATCTCAAGAATGGAAGAAAAAATATCCAATGGACTCAGCCCTACTATGAAACCAATATATAGCTTTCATATGAAAGGTATGACCCAATTATAGCCCATTAAGAAGGGAAAAGGGGAGAGGGAGACGAGGGGAGGGGGAAGGATGGGTGGAGAGAATGTGATTGGTGGGACCACACTTACGGTGCATCTTACAAGGGTACATGTGAAATTTACTAAATGTGGAATATAAATGTCTTAACATAATAACTAAGAAAATGCTGTGAAGGCTATGTTAACCAGTTTGATGAAAGTATTTCAAATTGTATGTAAAACCAGCACATTATACCTTATGATTGCATTAATGTACACAGCTTTGATTTAATTAAAAAAAAAAAAGAATGATCCGTGGGGCTAGTTCTTCACAGGTGTCTGAGGCTATGATTTTCTTTTTATATTTCCCCCACTCCATTCTTCAAAATCTTTCAGAGAAAAGCATTGTAGAAGACATAAGTTCTTGGCTGTGTTTAAAAAAAAAAAATATATATATATATATATGCATATATATATATATTTGTGTGTGCATATATTTAGAAATATTTATCTCAAATTCCATGCTGCCATGAGGGTTCATTTTTAGAAGATTATGTCTCTTAGACGAGAAAAATTTAAGTCAAGAGTAACAATGTTAAAAATTTTAGTTAAATAGAACTCAAAAATGATGGTCAAGACTAGAATCTAATAGTGAGTTTAATATACATGTATGTTTTGAAACACAATGTTCTCTTTCTAGATTTTTATTTTTATTAGAGATAAATTACAGTAAGACCAATTTATTTGCAAAGTAAAATTTAGTCTTATCTTTAGTCTGAATATTTGCATAAAGTACAGTAAGAAGAAATCATTGGCCATGTGGGCTTTTTATTTTACTTGGCTTTGCTGGAAACTTCCTGCCCACACACATACACATACACAGAAACTTTTTTTTTTTGTAAGAAATTTCAGGTTACTTAAATATCTCTAAGCAAAGTCCAAAATTTAACAGTCTGCAGATATGCATATGAATTGTGTAAATGTTTCTTTTTTGAGGTCCTATTGAAGTTACTGATGCTATTAGATAGTGACATTCCTTACTCATCACAGATCATGAAATGTTATAGAGGAGATATCCAGTCAGTATTTTTCTACAGAGAGCTTCTAATATTTGCCTTATGAAGTCAACATGATTCTAGAAGCAGTCTGGACGTTTTTGAGGACATGCCATTCCAGGCAAAGCCTTGGCAAAATAACTAGCATCTATAATTCTGCTGTGTTATAAAAGAAGAACAGATACTTATTGAAATTATACAAATGACTATGTTACTGACCAAACAGGTTCATTTGCCTGCTTTCCAAGAAGAAGCTAATACCCAGAGACAGCTGGTTTACAGCAGAGAGTTTATTCCACAGAGCATGAAGTGGGGAAATGGGACGAATTCCTAAATCCACTTCCCCAAGAATTGGAGAGACAGGTTTTTAAGGCTAGTTTGTCAAGCAGGGGATTAGGTAATTAAATTTGCTAATGGGCTGAGTTTGAGGCAAAAATCACAGAGGTCTGGAAATGAGCTTTTTGTTTTAGTTCAGCTCCTGGGGTCTTGATTCCAGTTGAGTTGGCTCATTGGTTTGGGTCCAGTGGTCTGGGACAGGTCGGAAAGGCAGGGCCTGGAAGATATGTCAGAAACTACCTTTAATGTTCCAGAATGTGGTGTTATCTATGGAGAAAAGTTAAGAATCTTTTCAACTACCAGTTTTGTTGGAGAAGTTAAGAATCTCTATAACTATTGGCTGGTAGTAAACAGGGGACAGTGACTATTATCAAGCAAATGAGGGGACAGTGGCTGATTACTAACATTAGTTTAGCTAAGCCTTTTCCTTCACAGGGTTTTGGGGCTCTTACTCTAGTTCTCACTTTGTACCCCTTCATTAATTTGTGAGGACAGCTTCAATTACATTGCTATAGAATATTTATGAATAGTTTCCAAACTCTGGAGAAATCAAGTAGAGAAAAAAATAAATATTTTAAGTTGTTTATAAAATATACTTTACCAATTTGTTGTAAGCTATCAATAGCTACAAAGGAGAAAATTTTCTTGGTTTCTAGAAAATAAAATATAAAAATATTAGCAATGTTTTGAACAAATAGCCAAAAGGTTAGTTCAGCCTCATGTAATTAATACTTGTTCTTTCTCTGAAGAAGATCAGCGCACAGCCTACAGATATATGAAAAAGTGCTCACCATCCTTAATCATCAGAGAAATGCAAATCAAAACTACTTTGAGATATCACCTAACTCCAGTAAGATTAGCCC
>NW_003852518.1:1935677-1970151 GCF_000181295.1 Otolemur garnettii
TGAATCTTTCTATGAGTAGAATATGAATGTTTTGACATAATAACTAAGAAAGTTACATGAAGGCTATGTTAACCAGTTTGATGGAAGTGTCTTGGATTGTGTGTGAAAACACCACACTGTACCCCCGAAGTGCATCAATGTACACAGTTACCATTCAATAAAAAATAAAATAAAATAAAATAAAAAAATACTTGTTCTGCCTGAGGTTGCATTATCAATCTTCATTAATGCACCAGTTTTTTTTTTTTTTTAATTAAAGTAAGCCAGTTTCTTGCAGTGGTTCTCAACCTTCCTAATGGCACAATCCTTTAATACAGTTCCTTATGTTGTGGTGATCCCCAACCATAAAATTATTTTCATTGCTACTTCATAATGGTAATTTTACTATTGTTATGAATTGTAATGTATATATCTGATATGCAGGAGACCCCCAAAGGGGTCGTGACCCACTGATTGAGAACCATGGCATTAGAGTCTGGAGGGTACATAGCTGATGAGTCTGGATGGTAAACTTGAAGTGTCTCAGTAAGGGTAGAAGCAGCATTCAGACAGGAAGACAAAGATTAATGTCGGGAGCAGTTTGCTCTGGAGTTGGCACATCCCGAGGTGTGTTTATAAAAATTTTACCCTTTTTTTCCAAAAAACTTTCATATTCATTTAGTTTTATTTTATTTAAAGCTATTTTTAAACTATTTGAATTAGCAAAATTATTTTTCTAAAAACCACATTTATATATCTTCTTTAAATCTGTACGTTCCAAAAAAATCATATCCAATGTTTTTCTTTATCTTTGGTGTACACAATTGTTTCTTTTATATATGGTGGATTTAATCACATACCTTAATTACAATGTTAACCCTTATTTCAATAAAAATACAAGAAGTTAAAGTAACACTGAAATGCTAACAGCCCCCAATTTTATTAGTATAGTACATGTCTAAATATATTTAGCTTTCCATATTATATAAAAATAAGACATCAAACTATATAAACTGAAACTTATGTTTTATAATCAATATTTTAGTATTTGAACTTATTGAGTCAAACATTTTATGATTATTTTTTAATTTAACATATTAATTATATGACTTTAACATTTTCAATCACTGCAAAGAATTTATGGTCAAATCTAGCCAAAGATTGTAGAAGCAGTAGTTTTTTTTTACCTTAAAACATCTAGCAGAGATAAATAGGTTTAACCTAAGCAGGTTCAGGTGAAAATGTCCAAATTGAAGTTTTTGAAGTGCTTAAACCACACAATTTCTCACCCCAGGCTCACAGAAAGGAGAAGCCTCCTGTGTTCAGGAAACTGTCTTCAAGGTGGCCATTTTTGCCTGTCAAGGTCACACACCAAGGTCGGAAAAGTTCTCATAATACAAGGTAATGTTTGGTGTCCCAGAGCCAAAGAGTGTTGCCTTATGTACACTCATACACTTATTCAGGAACATGTATTCAGGAACATGATACATAAGAGAATAATTGTGTTTCTGAGAGGAATCTGCTATGCCGTTTTAGACTCTACAAAGATATCAGAAGATCCTCAAAAGAGGGGTGAGTGGTACCTTTTTTTTTTTGTTCTTTTTCTGAGTGCCTTAAGGAGTCTTAGCCATTAGAAGCAGCAGATTTTAGCTGGGATAGTTGACAATTTTGCTTTGAACTTTTAAACTAAAGATACCCTTCTAAATGAAATCAATACACATTAACTAAGTTATACCTTAACCAAGGTATAGGTGTCTCCAAAGAGGAGGAAAACAGTTTTTGCAAGATTCAGCAAAGCCCCAAAACAGCTCAAAGAAAGGAAAATTTCACTAGCTATAACCCTGGTATAACCCACGTGTCTGTCCTGCCATATATATTTAAAGGATTGCATTTCTTCAGCTAACTATTTACATATAAAAGCCCAAAGCCTCATGTGACTCTCACAGGTAGAAGACAACAGGAAATTTGTCCACAGAATAAATGGCAAAATTTACATCAAATCAAACCAGATTTACTCCCTAAAGACGACATGAACCCAGGCTGTTAGGGTGAAAACCACAGAATTTCAAAAATTAATCTATGAGGCAAATTGGCCTCTGTAGTTATTCCCACAGGGCAGCATACAAAGGATTTTTATCTTTTAGGCTAGATTTTGCTTTTTAATTTTGTGAAAAGAATTTTTAAAGCTAGTGATAACAAAATTATTGTGTTCTTCTTTTAATTTAATTCCTCTATTAATACGAAAAGACAATTGTTTAAAATAAGAGATGTCTAAAATCTGTCTTTCAATCTAAAGGATCCACCTTTTGTCCATTAACATTCAATTATGTCCTCATTCTAAAATGAATTAATCTAATATGTTTTTAAGATAAGAAACACTTCCATAGATACCCTCATTCTCCCAGAAATAGGCTAAGACAGGGTTGACTAAAGCCCATTATGAATGGTACTTTTCTATGTCAAATGACATAGATAAAGCAATAAGGGAAAATCTTGTCTCTGTGAGAGGCGTGTTGTGGAAATGAGATGGAGCCAGTCAGGCTAGGGCTGACCTGACACAGCTGGTCTGATCACTATGTAATCTTTACCTCATGTCTCCCCATTCTCGTTGTTTTATAAATTCAGTTTTAACCTGAAGATGTATATTTGAGTAGTATAGGGTGACTGATTTCAGAGATTAACTTTTGAATTGTAATGTTGTATGGGTCAGGGGTTATGTCAATCATTGTTTATTATAGGATGTGGGTAATGGTGATTACTATTGTTTAAGATTACTGTACATTACTGTTAAGATAAGGGTTAGTAAGGTACTTGCTTTTAACTTTTATGTATAAAACTGTGGTTTTATTGGTTTTTTTTTTTTTTTTTTTTAGCCGGGCCTGGGTTTGAACCTGCCACCTCTGGCATATGGGGTTGGTGCCCTACCCCTTTGAGCCACAGACGCTGCCCTAAAACTGTGGTTTTAGAAATGGAAGAGCAGTTGAATAATTGAGAGATTATTCTCTCACTGTTCTCCAGAATTGCTGGCTTAGACCTAAACCCTATCTCTGCATATTGGCTGGACAATGACAGGTTGCAGACCCTTTTGTCCAGTAACATCTGATAGGAAAAACAATATAATTTTTTTTTTTTTTTTTTTTGAGACAGAGCCTCAAGCTGTTGCCCTGGGTAGAGTGCTGTGGTGTCACAGCTCACAGCAACCTCCAACTCCTGGACTTAAGTAATTCTCTTGCCTCAGTCTCCCAAGTAGCTGGGACCACAGGTGCCCATCATAATGCCCGGCTATTTTTTGGTCATAGTTGTCATTGTTGTTTGGCAAGCCTGGGCTGGATTCAAACTTACCACCTATGGTGTATGTGGCTGGCACCTTAGCTGCTCGAGCTACAGGCGCCAAGCCACGAATTTTTATCACAAATTTCCAAAAGTCTCTGTATTAAGACTAGTTGTATGAATTATTTTTCTCCAATAAATCAAAATAAGTAGTTACTTTTATTGTCTACTCATCTACTGAGTGGACAATACAGAGAGGAAGGTCGTGTTTCCTGGTTGGTTACCCTCCCCCCCCCCCGTCAGGTTCTTCTTTTCTTTTCTTTTCTTTTTTTCTCTACTGCATTATTTTAGAAGAACAGAAAGGTTTTAAATTATAGGGGGAAAAGCCTCCTTTCCCATAAATTTTTACTGAAAAATAAATCACTGTGTGAGGCAGATTGGTTAATCAGAGAAAAAGACATTTTAGTATGACAACCTGGCAACACAGGTTTGGGAGGGAGTAGGGAAAGAGGCTAGCTGAGGGGACTTGTGTTTCAGATAAAGTCCACAGTTACTAGTACTTTTAAAGGTGTGGGACTTTCAGATAATCTTTTCTAGTCTGGATAAAAGAAAGGCTTAGCTGTATTAATGGCAATAGTCTACAGGTATAAGAGGACATCTGTGGAGATGCCTGCAAAGACAGTTTGTAGCAGCAGTATGTCAGAGAAATACTTATTGAGGAAGGTAAGCCATTTTGATGGTTTTTTTGACCAGCCAGTGTATTGCAGCTTTGGCGGTTTTAGTCAATTTTAGACGTCTTGTTTTTCATAATTTAGTTGGTTAAATCTAATTCTATAAACAGAAAAAAGAGTGATCACACAACTAAAGTATTGCTGAGATCTTGAAGCACAAGGAGAAATTGTGATCAGAATCGTAATAAAGCTTAACCCTCAGCTACCACGTTCTAAATTGAAAGCCCAGACTAGCTCCTTAGGAGGCAGGGCCCAAGCTAGGCTTGCTTTTCACCCTCAAGGAAGCAGGTAACTCACTTTCCATATCAGAAGTGAACAAAACTTCCCTGCAGGAGTTCTATGGCAGAATAAACCTAGATCTCAACCAAAAAGTTGGGAGGTTGAGGAAATCTGCAGAAAGTAGCCCAAACCTCAGTGAACTGTCCAGTTGGTCAGAGCAGTAAGGAGCTCTAGCTTGGTCCCAGAGCGCCAACTGGGGAGTCACTACAAGTGAAGAAAGCCCAGCTCTTCTCAGAAGTCCTTTTAGTGGTCACCATTTATCCACCCAAATAAATGACTGAGGCAAAAATGTCAATCATAGAGGATTTATTAAGCCAAGATTTTGAAGATGCACCAGGAGATACAGCCACAGTTCTTGTTTTTCCCAGTACATTCTTAAAATCTGAGCTTAATAAATTTCCACCAAAGGATATTTTTGCCTCAGTCATTTACTTGGGTTGACAAGAAGGAAGATTTTAAATCAATGATCTCAGCGTTTACCTTAGGAAACCAGAAAAAAAAAGCAATTTAAGGTAAAACAATGAAAGGAAAGGAAATAATATCTATTAGAGCAGAAATCAATAAAAGTATACATAGGAAAATATTAGAGAAAGTTAATGGAAACTAATTCTTTAAAAAGATCAGTATAAGTGATAAATTTCTAGCCAGGGTAACTAAGAAAAATAAAAAAAAAGAGAGACAGAAACTATTAATACTAGAAAGGAGGGAGGGCTAGGTAGGTCAGGAGTTCAAGACCAGCTTGAGCAAGAATGAGACCCTGTCTCTAAAAATAACCAGGTGTTGTGTTGGGCACCTGTAGTCCCAGCTAATTGGGAGGCTGAGTCAAGAGGATCACTTGAGCACAAGAGTTTGAGGTTGCTATGAGCTAAGATGATGCCTCAGCACTCCACCAGTTTTTTTAAGACTGTCTCAATAAACAAACAAGGGTGGAGCCTGTGGCTCAAAGGAGTGGGGCACCGGCCCCATATACCAGAAGGTGCAGGGTTTGAATCCCAGCCCAGGCCAAAAACTGAAAAAAAAAAAAATACTAGAAATGAAAGAGAGGTCATTATGATTGAATCCATGGATATTGAAAGGCTAATAAAGGAATACAATTCTATCCCAACAAATATAATAGCTTAGATGAAGTGGACCAATTCCTTGAAATACACAAATTTCCAAAAATCACGTAAGGAGGAACAGAAAATCAGAGTAGGAAATGTACCTGTTAAATAATTTAAATCATAAATTAATATCTGTTCAAAAAAGAAATGACCAGGTCAAGATTGTTTCATTGATGAATTGCACCAACTTTTAAGGAAGAAATGATATTAATTCTTCATCAGTTCTCTTCATAATCTCTCCCAGGAAATATAAACAGAAGAAATATTTCCTCACTCATTCTGTAAGACCAGTATTACACTAACACTAAAACCATAAAAATACTTTAAAAGAAAGGAAAAACACAGAGGAATATATCTCATGAACATTAATCCAAAAATTCTCAGCAAAATATTAGCCAATCAAATCTAACAATGTATAAAAAGAATTATAGACCATGACCAAGTAGGATTTATTTCAGTTATAAAAGGCTGGCTCAGTGGTGGAAGTTTTGTCAATGTGAGCCACTATGTCTCCAGACGCAGAGAAAAACAC
The DNA here is from genome assembly GCF_000181295.1 of Otolemur garnettii. Classification (NCBI taxonomy): domain Eukaryota; kingdom Metazoa; phylum Chordata; class Mammalia; order Primates; family Galagidae; genus Otolemur; species Otolemur garnettii. The sequence continues at coordinate 1,941,572 of NW_003852518.1, forward strand.
CACATAATCATTCCAAATGATGCAGGAAAAACATTTGACCAATTCTAACACCCATTCATAATAAAAACTCTCAGTAAAATAGGAATTAAGAAGAAACTTCCTGAACATGATCAATAATGCCTCCAAAAATATACAGCTAACATAATACTTTGTGGTTAAGAAAATAGATGTTTTCTCTCTAAGATAAGAAGCAAGATAAAAATATTGCCTATCATCGCTTATATTCAACAATGTACTAGAAATTATTGTTAGTACAAAAAAAAAAAAACACAAGGGAATAAAAGGTATATGTACTTGGAAGGAAGAAATAAAACTGCCTTTGTTTGTAGCTGATATGATTGTCTGAGAGGACAATCCAAAACCACAGACAAACTTCCTGGAACTAAAAAGCAAGTAAGGAAATGTCATAGGATACAATAAAATGTGAAAGTCAATTATTGCTCTATATATAAGCAATGCACAGGTGGAATTTGAAATTAAAACAATGCCATTTTATCGTAGCACCAAAAACTGAAACAGTTAGGTCTGTGTCTAACCGGTCATGTATAGGATCTATATGAAGGAAATCAAAGAAGATGTAAATAATGGAAGATACTCTGTGTTTAGGGATTAGAAAACTCAATATTGTGAACGTGTCAGTTTTTCCAAACTTGTACTCCAAATTCAAAATCCCAAATAAAACCCTTACAAGCTATTTTACAGATAATCAACAGACTGATTCTAAAATTTACATGGCCAGACAAAAGACCTGCAAAAGTCAAACAGTATCAAAGAAGAATAAAATTGAAGGAGTCACGATTCATTTTCAAGAATTATTTCAAAGTTACAATCATTAAAGTAGTGTGGTAATGGGGAAAAAAAGACAGGTCATTGGAACAGAATTTAGAGCTCTAAAATACCCTTTCACCAAAGTTAACTGAAAATTAATCACAGACTTGAAAGTAAAGCCCCAAACTCTAAAGCTTCTGAAATAAAAAAAATTCAGAAAATCCAGGTGACCTTGATTTTAGCAACATGTTTTTAACTACAGAACTCATAGTATAATCCAAGAAAGAAACATTCACAACTTATATTTTACTAAAATTGAAAACTTCTGTGAAAGATGCTATTAAAAGAACAAAAAAATAAACTCCACACAGGGATAAAATCGGTTCTAAACTTGTACCTAATAAATAACTTGTTGAAAAAATATATGAGGAATTTAAAAAATTCAAGTATTAAAAAAAATATCAATTTAAACAAATGGACAGAAGATCTGACCAGAAAACTCAGCAGAAGTTTTCTGTTTCCTGTTTCCTGGAAAACAGGACCTGTTGTCGTTGGGTTTTGTGGACAGCAGGGGGAGAGCAGTGCACAGCTACTAACTACAATGGCTAAAATCCTGGACACCAACTACTCCAGGTGCTGGGGAGGATTTGGGATGCCCAGAACTCTTGTCCATTACTGGTAGAAATACCAAAAGCTACGGCCACTTTGGAAGACAGTTTGGTGGTTTCCTACAGTGTTGAACACAGTCTGTGATCCACTCTGGCTCTCCCATGTGTTTACCCAGAAGATGTGAAAACTTCTATCCACAGAGACACCTGCGCAGAAATGAGGTGGGGCTCATTAGAGAAGGAGCTGATTGCAGGACTGGGGCGGGAGACCCACCGGGGCATCTTGTAGTGCCCAGAAGTCAGGAGGTGTTCACAAATCACCCACCATGATGGGAGTCTGTCAGAGGGACCCAGGAGCTAATGGAAAGGGCTGCCAATCCGCCGAACTGGGACAACTTGAGCAACAATGACCCAAAATAAGCAGTGTTGGATTATGACCCTAAATGTGTGTCTGTGAGTCCATGCTGATTAAACGAGTAAACGGAGGAGCGTTGACCCATCTCCACTGCAGGAAAAGTTCCAAGCAATTCGTTAACATATTCTATTTTATTTTAAAGAACACACTTTACATTATTAAAACAGCATTGAGTTTTTTTGTGTGAAAGAGTCTTGCTCCATAGTATTAAGAAGAAGTTACAGCAAGAAGCACTAACAGAGACCGTCTGGTTCTTTCCCTCAGCATCCCTAAGCTCGTGAATCCCCAGCTCCTGAAGCGGGCTGCAGTAGTGACTTTTTCAAAGAGCACAGTATGGGAAGGATAGAGAAAGAGTCACTTGGATGTGGCAAAACCTGATAGTCCCATCTCATCCAGGGGATCAAGGTCGACCTCACTGCTGAGTGGTGAGGTTGTGCGCACATCCCGACGTGAGGGGATGACAGTGCATCCCTCCCTCGATAGTCCTGGTCTCTCAACCCCAGAACTCCAGTGCTCATGAGAAAGTCATGCGATGAGGGCCAGCTGGGGACATTCTGCAAAACGCCTGTCCTCAAAACTGCCAAAAGGGTCTGAGAAACTGTCACGACCAAGTGGAGCCTAAGGGAGACAGTCAGGGCAGCCAAATGTAAAGCGGTATCCTTAATGAAATCCCGGGACAGAAAAGGGGCATGGCGTAAAAACTAAGGAAATTTGAAAAATAGTATAGACTTGAGTTAATAACTACCAATATCAGTTCATTATCAATTCATTAATTGTAATAATTGTACTGTACTGATGTTATATAATAATATCTACCTACACACAATTATGACTAGAATGGTCTAAATGAAGAAAATTTCAACAGATACCATAAGGACTGTGCTTTCAGAAGTCAAGTTTTGTTGCTTTCCTCTTTTCTTCCTTCCTTCCTTCCCTCCCTCCCTCCCTCCCTCCCTCCTTTCTTTCTTTCTTTCTTTCTTTCTTTCTTTCTTTCTTTCTTTTCTGAGACAGAGTCTCTGTCACCCTGGGTAGAGTGCTGTGGTATAGTTCATAACAACCTCAAACTCTTGGGCTTGAGTGACCTCTTACCTGAGCTTCCCAAGTAGCTGGGACTATAGGTACCCGCCTATACCTGAGCCTCCCAAGTAGAGATTAGGTTTCCCCTTGCTCAGGCTGATCTTGACATCCGAGCTGGAGCGGTCTACCCGCATTGGCCTCCCAGAGTGCTGAGATTACCATCGTGAGCTGCCATGCCAGCCTGGTTTTCCTTTTTTAAAGTCTGTTCCCTGTGTCTCTTTCCAGCATCTTCCTTTTCCCCAAAGGCCTACACAGATATTGCCAAAGTCAGGAGCGTATCTACATTTCAGCAGAATTCCACAAGGTACAAAGATTGTTAAAGGTAAAGTTATATCTGTCTTTTACAAAATAAAACAAAGTTTGATAGTAATGGATTTTAAAATACATGCTCAAAGCGCTGTTTTCCTTTGCTGTGGAGACCCTTCCTCATCTGGGGGCCTCCCCACCATCCCATGTGGGGGTCACATTTTGTCTTTTGGCAGCTCACAGTCCGACTGTGCAGAGGGCTTGGTGTGTTGTGTTAAATGAGTTTTATTAAACATCTTAATGAAAGATATACAAGGGGTTTCTGGCATACAACTTTTCGAAATGTTGAAAATCAGTGGAAAAATTAGAAATGATCATTTTTCTTTGTGTTCTGAAAAGCCTAAAATAAGCCCCTTTGTCACATATTATAAAATGTAAACAGATGTGGTAGAGTGAAGGTGCTGCTGAACTGTGGCTTTCCAAGCCAACACACTGAAGGTTCCTTTGACCTCAGTATCCCTCCTCATAATTATGTCCTGAAAAGTGCTTTCATTTTGGACTTTTTAGTTTGAGATAGAACTGAACATTGATGCAACCATAGCATAAGCTAAGAACTCCACTTTTTTTTCTATGTAGTCAACTTTGCACCCACAGAATGAAACTTATGTTAACTGGACTCCAGTAAAGTCTCAGAACAGCAAATTCTTCAAGCAGCTTCATGAGATTCGCTCTGGAGCACACTAGGCCAGCCAGGATGGTGCTTCTACATACCTGGGCCAGTCTGTTCACACACACTGCTTCCGAGGACTCTTCCTGTTTCCTGCCCTGTTCTCTTCTGGTCCATTTTTCATTCTACAGCCAGAGAGAACGTTTTTAAGTTAACCCAATTATGTCACTTCCATTTGCAAAACCCTTCAGCGGCCTTCCAGTGCCCTCAGGCTCAAGTCCAGACTCATTACTATAACCTGTTACTGCAGCAAACACGCTCTCCAGCCTCTCTGAGCTTTATGCCATCACATAACCAGACACTTCTCCATGATCCTGGCGTGCTCTGTCCTGACCCATTACGCATACTTGCCTCCACCTATCTCACTCCCATCCCCACCTCACAATCTTGACCTGACCTTAGATGTCTCTTCCTCCAGAAGTGTTCCCTGACAGCAAAGTTGAGACCCATTACACTGCAGGATCATAGCATTTGAATTTTCTGGCCCAGCATCCTTTAGCCTTAGTCATTTCCCTAGTACCAGAGTCACTTCCATTTTTGAAATCTCATTGTTGCCAACACCAGCCATTATGATTAGGTGCACAGCCAGTTTTCACTGGGTATTATATTCAAATACTAAGTGAGGACCCACTAGACAGTATTCTTCAAGAGCTCAGAGATCAGCAACAAGAAGTGATTGGACTATAAAAGAACAACATCTGCTCTCATAAAGCTCTTTTATTTCCCTCTGAGAGTAGGCAAAGAAAAATCAGCAAACAAAAGATGAAAGTGTTAGCTGGGTATTGTGGCAGGTGTCTGTGGTCCCAGCTACTTGGTCCCAGCTACTTGGCTGAGGCAAGAGGATCACTTGAGCCCAGGAGTTTGAGGTTGCTATGAAGTATGATGATGCCACAGCACTCTATCCAAGCCACAGAGTGAGACTCTGTCTCAAATAAACCAAAACTAAACATCCCAAAGACAAAAGTGAATTAAGTAGCATTTTAGAAGGTGCTAAATGCTCTGGACATGAGGAAGGGAACAGGATAAAAGAGAAGAGATGGGGATTGGAGACAGCATTTGAAATTTCTAATCAAGAACTTGAAGGGTAGAGAGCTAGCCACAGGATTCTGAGGAAGTACATTCCAGCCAAGCTCTAAATCTGAAGCTGAGAAAGTACCTTGGATGGTAGAGGAAGGTCAGGACAATGAGTGTGAGTTCTGTTGACTGGGAAAGAGAAAGAGAGTCAGGGGAGATGAACTCACAGAGTTGATCGAGGTATCTTTGGGTCAGTGTAAGGGTTCGTCTTGGCAGTCTCTGGGCCTTGCCTTCTCTGCCTTGAAGGAGAGGGCTATGCCCTACTCTGCCCAACCCTTTACTGCTTTCCTTGCACACAGTCATATAGTGGACAAGTCAGGACCAATCAGCACTTTTGTGAGCAGTATAGATGCTGCTTAGTGCAAATGGAGATGTGGAAGGCAGAGGTTACTTGCTTTATTGTAAGGTGCTTGACTGTGAAAAAACTGTAAGGCTAGCACAGCCTAAGGCTTTATTTTCTGTTATATGTAAGAAACTTGTTTGAAAATACAGTTAGTGGAGAGGGAAATTGTTTAATGAGAGGGGCAAACAAAATAAAATCCCAAAAGACATCATTTAAGATTCTGTATCCAGTGATAGCTGAAGCCAGCCACTACCCTAAATATTAGGGTAAAGTTTAAGTGATATTTAAATTTCCATCAACTACAAACTGTACTCCTCACTAATGAACCTCTCAGTAATCCCATATCAGCCTCTGATTTTCTATTTTTATAAATGCCATATTGGAGACAGGCCCTGTTTCTGCATTTTATTACCCAGAGTCAACATTGTCAACTCATAGACAGCCCTGTTTCATGTAGAGTTCTACCCACTTTGCACCTTCCCTATCATTTAAAGCAGACATCATATAATTTTATCTGTAAGGATCTTTAAAAGAAAACTCTTTAAGAAAATATAAACAAAAATTATTGGACTAAAATCTCAATAATGGGTTTTTAATTGTATGCATTAATTTAGCAGATTGAGAATTTTAGGGAGTGACAAAAAGGCTGGATCATTATTCCTTTGTTCATGGCTTAAGCTCTTAAGTCATGAATAGTTTCCATTTGTGTAAACTTCTTTCTCAGCACATCTGGTTCTAGTTAGTTCTTATTTCATTATTAGTGTAAAGAAAATACTTTGTGATACTGATTTATAGGGAAAAGACTAAAAGGTAACTCAAATTAGATAATGTAACATCTTTTGTGCTTAATAGTCATTATGACTTTCCTTTACAGAAATGTTGCAATCCTCGTACTAATACAGAACCACAATGTTTGACCTGGATAATATTTTAGGAAGTATTCTTGGTAATGTTTTCCTGCTATTTCATGTGGTTCCCACTGCATGAAGCCTTAGATTACTTGCAATGAGTAATGATTTATAATTGTTCTGAGGTAACAATTTCACCAGAAAGCCAATTATTAAAATCCACTAAAATCCCATTGACTATAGGAGATGAACTAATAAATATGGAGGATGTGAAAACAGGGCCAGCCCTTCGCCACTTACTTGTTCAACCGCAGATGAACTACGGTTCATTTATCTTTATATCCTTAGATTTAAGAGTGCATAGAAAATGCTCAATAAATTTTGAAGGAAAGAGAATAAGAGAGTTAGTTAAAAGTTATCAGTTTTAAGCTCTCTGTTGAATCACAGTCGTAAGGTTTGGGGAACTGTGTATGCTAAAATGGCTTTCCCGAGTAATTGTCATAAGTAATTGTGCAATACTTTTCTCTGCAATCCACAGGGAGGACATTTCAACACAAGAACTGGAACAGCGGGGATTGTAACAGACTTCGCAATGTGTAAACACCCTGGCTGCTCATTTTCCCCCTCTAGAGAATGGAGTTGGCGTCATTTTTTACACAGGGTTGGCGTCTTTATTACCCAGGGTGTCTCTGAGAACACTGGTGAAGCTCAACTCTCTAAGTGCAATGAAGAATATTTGCTGAGATATTTAAGGCTTCTGTGATGAGAGTGTTTATTGACAAATGTAAGTCATGAAGAAAACATAGTACGGCACCTTGTGAGGTGTACATATTCAAAACATTGATCTTATAATGGTGTCAGTGCTTGACAAACTATGGCAAATTGTCTGGTCTCAGAGATCATTTCCTAAATAATACTGGTATGTCCAAAGTTCTGGTCAATGGGAATTTCCAGCACCACATGCCAAATGTTAGAGGAAGTAGCATAATGAAAATAGAGGAGCACAAATGAAAGAATGAAGCAGCAAGGTAAACTCCTGTGTGTTGTTCATACTCTCTAAATTGACCTCTGGCTGAGAGAAGCATGGGCAATGCAGTTGGTTTTCCCCACGAACTCCTCCAGCTCATCATTCTCACGGGCCTCAGAGAATAGGAAGGTGGAGAGGCCACCACCAGACCACCCGTCAAGCTCCCACACAGCACTCCATACAATGAAGTCATATCCTTTATCCTCATGTGCTTTGGTCTCTCTTGAATTATAAACAAGAAACATTTTATTTTATAATCACTCATCCAATTCTTTATCTTTCTTATTTTTTGTTTTATAGAGACATGTTCTTGCTCTGTTGCCCAGGCTAGAGTATAGTGGCACCATCATCACTCACTGAAGCCTCTAACTCGCGGACTTCTGGACTCAGTTTCCCACATGCCAGAATTACATTCATCCTGTTCTTGATACCTTCATTTCATTTTTGATCCACAGTCTTGGATTATGTCATTTTTCTTTGGCTCAAAGACTTAAAGCATGTCACAGACATCATATAATTTTACCTGTAAGGATCTTCAAAAGATCATTACTGCAAAGAATTCTCCCAGATTTTGATTGAGACAGTATGTCTACATTACTTTTGAATTTTATCTTCACTGGTAAGAATACAATGTATTTTGTTTCTTTCAGCACATTAAAGATCTCATTCCATCGTGATCTTGCCTGTATGGTTTCTATGAAAGTCTTCTGTCTTCACATCCTGTTCATCTCCTGATAGTGGTCTCAATAAACTTTTGTGTCATTATTCTTATATCCCCACCCAAGGAAAAATTAACTAAATTTAAATTTATCCATACTGTAGCAGCCCGTATAGTCTATGGCTAGGAGGAGTGAGAGTTATAGGAAATACCTGTAATGGAACACCTTGGTGAACAGGGCATGGAGAGAGATTTGGTTCTAACAAGCATGAGAGCTCGCGAGATGAGAGCATTGGTGAGTTGGCAGTCTCTACACCTGTGGTGTTGAGAGGCACAAGCTCAGCCTTATATTAGGCTGGAGGAGAAGGCAGTCAAAAAGCATGCACATTCTGTCACGGATCCACTTACTCTGACTCTGTCTCCTCTCCTGCCTGCAGAACACCAGCATGCATCTCTCTGCTGAAGATGACCAAGCTCTGCCAAAGACTAAGATCTATCTGTTCTAAGAAGACTGCTTTATTCTCTCTAAGAAACTCTCTCTCTCTTTTTCTCCAGCCAAAGTAGATAGCCCTCAAGCACCTAAGAGAAACTGTTCCTGAGCAAGGTGGCTTAGTGGTCCATGTCCGGAACCTGCCTAAGCTGAGCCTGAGACCTGGCCAGTCCCTGGCCCTGACAAGTGGTGTCAGAAGCAGATCCTGACACATACAGATAAAAATTAAATACCATGGAGGGGCCACGGGCCATTGCAATATATAAGAGCTCTTTCCCCCCCACCCCCAGAACTACTTTCATACTGTCATGAGCAATGCTTGGCTGTAGAGAATGCACACTCTCCACGTGATATGGCTTTCCTCTTTGAATTCTTCAAACTTTTCTTTGGCATTTTAAAAATTTTAAATTTCTAATTGAGGTTAAAAAACACATAAAATTTACTATCTTAACTATATTTAAGTGTACTGTTTAGTGTTATTAATGGAATTTTATGTCACCCATGGGCAAGGGCCATGTTAATCATCTCTGAATATTTCAAATTTTAGTATATGTGATGCCAAAGTGAGCAAATCGCCTTTTTTTTTGGCAGTCTGAGAAATGATATGCCTGAGTGTGTGTGTTTGTATTTGATATTCATTTCACTTAATGGTGTGTGAAAGTCTTGGACTGTAGTTTAGTGCCTGTCGGTAATTTCAGAAAATTCTTCACCTTCCTTATTTGAAGTATTTCTGTCCTTTCTCTCTTTTTCACCTATTGTTTCCAATTGCACTTACTTTGTTCTATTTGAAACATTCCCACAGCTCTTAAAGGCTTTCTTTTTAGATTTTTCCCATTCTTATTTCTTTTGACATTTCATTTTGAACTATTTCTATTTATCTGTTTTCAACTTGAAGTAACTCTTTCCTTTGGTTTACTGATGAGCTGATCATCGCTGTTCTTCTTTTCTATTACTTTGTTTTTGATTTCTGTCATTTTTAATCCATTCTTTCTCATGGTTTGCATCTCGTATGTGAGAGGTCCTACCTGACTTTGTGTGTTGCTTACTTTCTCCATTAGAGTACAGCCTTGGTTCTGGGGATATTGTAGACAGGATAAAATTTTATTGTCCCAGATTACCCTGTGCATTATAATGTTTGGCCCTATCTCTGGCCTTTCCCCCTGGAGTTAGCCTTCAACACTCACACCCAGCTGAGACTTGCTGCAGCAGAACCCTCACATTTTACCCTAGTTGTTTTAGTTTCCGGTCCTATCATCACACCCATGATCTGTATCCTATCTGAGTGTAGTTCTCATAATGGTTTTGTCTCTTCAGACTGAGTTTGGACTTGCCTTTTCATGTGTATCACAATTGTCAATGAAGGGTGAACACATTGTATAAAACATGAAATACTGAGGTAAATATTTTTAGGCTTAAAGATGAGCCCACCTTTCTCTCTGTTTAGACCTTAGCATGAGTGCTGGGAGTTAGGTTGGTTGTAAGTTTGTCATTGTACCAGAAACTTTCACATCACATAGTGAGGGCTTCCTCACTTACTTTGTTTCCTGGAGAGAATCTTTCTCTTACTGCACTCCTCTGCACATTCCAGGGAAGATTTAACTCAATGCTTGTTAGCATTAGTGGTAACAGGGGAAGGGATGGAGCCATCGCTGAGGTTCTAATTTAGCCTTAGTCTGAAGCAGGTGTTGTGACACGTGCTCCATTCTTTGCTCCTTAATGCTTGTCTCACGTAGATTTTTGCACCTTCACAAGGAACAGAGCTTATTTTTCTCCCCACTTACTTCCTAGCAATATTAGATTTCCACCAGTTTCCTCAGGTTATATTTTTGGTGCCCCACTCCCTGCAAAATCTTAACATTTTTATTCCTTAGGGGAAATCAGAAGCCAGTTCTGAGCGAATGTTGTTGGTGACCCCAATGCCTCTCCTCCAGCTGCAACAGGATTCTATTCCCAGCATCCTTGGAGAACTTCTCTACTGATTATGGCCTTTTCTCCTACAGAGAACAGGAGTCAGGGAGAGGTGGTGGTCAGTCCCCTTCCACAGCCTGTCTCATGGGAATGTTCTCTTGGGATTCTCCCCAATCTTCACATTGCCTCTTAGTGGGGCTCCCAGGGGAAAGGTCACTAGGGAAATACAAACTCTTCATGGCTCAGGCCTCCTGGGGATGCACATTTTTATTCCAACACACATTCAAACTTTAATGTCTGGAAAATCTTAACTTCATATTCTCGTTTTCCTGGTGTTCTGTGGCCCCAACCCCACTAAATGAATGCTCAGGCCTTGTTTGTATCTTCAAATGTGTGAGCCTCACCAGATGTCAGCTTAGCTGTTTGCCCAAAGACCTCAGTTTTCTTACTGACTCTAGAAAAGGCACTAATTTGCATATTATTCCAAGATTTTTCTTTCTGTAAGCATGACATTGACACCCTTTCCGATTGTCTACCTCTCTAACATTCTAAAAGGCTCATCAGCATTCTAAAAGAATATTTTAAATGAGTATTAAACTCTAAATTGCCAAGTTTTTAAATTGTTTTGCATTTAAAATTTGTTTTTTGTGTTGTCTTCTGGCTTGCATTGTTTTAGGTAAGAAATCTAGCAGTGATTCTTATCTTTGTTCCTCTGTATATAATGTAACCTTTTATACATGTGTATGACCACTTTTATAATTTTATTTTTATGTATTATTAGATTTCAGGAATTTGCCAATGATAAAATTCTGTGCTTTTGGATCATCAGATTTGGAAAATTTATGGCCATTATTTCTTCAAATAATTTTTCTGCCTCTTCTTTTTCCTCATTTTCTACTTTATATGTGTTATATATAGTATTCTCTCATAGTTCACACCAACTCTGTTTATTCATTGCCCTCCTTTTTTTGTTTCTCAACGTTTCTATTTGGAGTATTTGCAGTGTCCTGTCTTCAAGTTCACTGTTTCATGAAATTTTTATTTTATATGTTGCATCTTTTATCTCTAGAATTTGTGTATTGCTCTTGTTTGTGTCGTCAATCCATCTTGTGTACATGTATGCTTCTCTTTAAGTCTTTAACCATAACTTTCATAGCTGTTCAATGCCATTTAGTGGCCCTGTCTGCTCATGACATCCTGCCTGCCCATTTTGGCTCCACTGCTGCTGAGTCGTGATCTTCCTGCACGTGCATCACATTTTCCTGCTTCTTTGCATGTCTAATAATTTTCCATTGTATATTCAAGATTGAATATTCTAACATTCTAATTCTTTAGTGCTAATTTTTTTTTCCTTTCAGGCTTTTAATTTAGTGCATTTAATCAGCTTGAGAATTCCAAGGCCTTAAAAAGAAGTTGGTTCTGAGCAGCCTTCGGTCTCAGGCTAGACTGACCTTGGTCCTGTGATAGGAACTTTCTGGACAATCTTCTGAATTACCAGATTTCTCCCATCTCCCTGCTTAGAGCTGGGACATCATCTTATGGAAACTTTGTTTTTCCATTCACAGCTTTTCAGGAGTTGCTCTTTCTTTGACCTTGTGAATCCTGATCTGAATAGACATAGCTTAACACTGGATGGGGCCCTTATGCAGAATTTTGAAGTCTATTGTGAATCCCAGCTACCTGTATAACTTCAAATCCTAATTTGTCCCCTCATCTCAGAAACCTTGCTATGTTTCGTTTAGGCTTCCTATACCTGGGATAGGAACCTGGGCTTCCAGGTAAATCTAAGATAATCATGATGCTCACATTGTTTCCTTTTTTGTGGGATTACAATCCTGCTCTGCCTGTCACCTAATGTCTGGACACAGTTGTTCTGTACATTGCATCTAGTTTTCTAGTTGCTTATGGAGGGAATACTTGCCTGTTCACTTTTTCTGAACTAGAACTCCTAAAAGAATATTTGATTGCCTAGGGCACTGCATCTGTTTGCCTGATGCTCTCTGTCCTGCCAGCCTGCATGCTTCTTAATAGGAAAGCAAATTTGTTAATTACAAAAGGGTAAATCTGGTCTTCAGATCATAATTTCCTTAAATTCAAGACAGCTTACCTTTATCAATTACATGTCTTCTGTTAACAGGTTTTCTAAAATTGCTTTGGCTGTATCGTCTTTCTATCTGTAAGGATTTCAGGAGGGATAAAGGGCTTCTGTTATGAAAATCAAGGAGGCAGTGACACCTGTAATAACTTTCTATCTTCCTCTCCAGGCCTATACTGTCTTTCTGAAATGATCTTTGGAGCTCCCTGTCAATGTATAAAATTGTTCCAAGACCCCTTTTTTGTTTTATTTTTCAGATCCTCATATCACGTTAGAAGCCAGACAAGAGGTCATGCCATCTAGTTTAGAGTGCAGAGCAGCGAGCACAAACAAGGTTGGACAACTAAGTTGGCAAACTGCTCCTCGTAGAAAAAGTGCTGCATACCTCGTTGCTGAATATCACTATGGCCATTTTGAGGCACTCTCCTTGGAAGCTACACACGATGTCCACCCTTCAAAGGAATTTTGGGACTCTTTTTCTGGAATGGCCATCAGAATTGTACAAGAATACACCTGTGAACTTAATTATCTGACCTCCCACGACAACAGCTCTGGATGGCCATTCTAGAAAAAGAGTCCCAAAATGGGTCTGAAGAGTGGACTAGGTGCTGGTGTTGGTAGACAGCTTCCTAAGAGGAGTCCTTCAAAGGTGACCATAGTGATACTCAGCAATGTGGTATATAGCACTTTTTCTAGGATGAGTTCACTTTCCAAAGAAAGTTGAAGTTTCACTAATTCAGTGAAGGTCACTCACAGCTAGCAAGAGGTGCAATCAGGGTTTAGTTGAGGCATCCACACTCAAATCCATATTTTTAACCACTGTGCTCTATTGAATTCTATGTAGGTGAGGCTTTTCTCTGCTCCCAGACTATTTTTATGGGTGGCCTAAGCCCATTTAAAGGTTTATAGGAAGGACAGACGGTCTGTGCACTGAGGTGCTTCCTTTCATCCTGGTCTGCAGGTCTTTCTTGTCTCCCTCCTTCCCTTCTAAGTCTGTGTCTGATCAGCTTGTCTACATAGCTGTCTCACATTACTATACTGGGTTTTCCTGTTGAACAGGAGAATTACATGTGAATTGTGTTTAAAAGGAACAATTGCAACAGAACCCTAGGGAATAAATCATCAATTAAACACGTAGTTAAAAAAAATAAGTATAAAATTCAGTCAAAAAATAAAACACAAAAACTTAACAAAGTGCAAAGGAATGATTTGGGCATATGCAGTGTGTATATTCTCTTCCATAAGCAACCCAGCAACTTCAATAAATTCATTTTGAAGGAAAATGAAGCAATGATGGGAAACTCATTTCCTAGTTACCCTTCAACAGCTGTCTCAGGGAAATTTCCCTCTGATTTTCTATTGATAAAATTTCAAGTAAGTACAACATAGTTATAACTGCAGAGGTAAAAATCTCCCCAAACAGATGTCAAATGATTTTAATAAGGCATGTCTGTAATTCATCACTTTGCTATCACATTTCATTAAGGAAACCACTTTCACACATCTTCCCATTGTACAATGCTTTATATTGGTCTCTAGTGTTATAGTTTTTTGCCCATTTGTCCCCTGGTTTGTACATGTTGTGAAGTTTCATTGGAACTTTAGATCAAATTGAATAAAACATATATGATTAAGATAAATTTTAAATTTTAATGTCTTTAAAGTATTATATTTGTGATTATTGAGGCATATTGAGTAATGTACAACCCTAGGTTCAATATAACATGCAGTTAAAACAAATCTATCATTTGAATCACAAACAGGAAAATAAATTACTTATAATGCAAAACAAAATAAAAAACAGTGAAAAATTAGACAACATGTAATGGAGACATTTAGGAAAAATATGAACATTAAGATAATACTAGGCTCCCTTCCTTCCTTCCTTCCCTCTTTCCTTCCTTCCTTCCTTCCTTTTGAGACAGAGTCTCAGTTTGTTACCCTCAGTAGAGTGCTGTGGCATCACAGCTCACAGCAACCTCAAACTCTTGGGATTAAGTGATTCTCTTGCCTCAGCCTATGAAATAGCTGGGACTACAGGTACCTGCCACAATACCAAGCTACTTTTCAGAGACAGGATCTCACTCTTGCTCAGGCTGGTCTCTAACTCATGAGCTCAGGCAATTTACCCACCTCAGCCTCCCAAGTGCTGGGATTTCAGGTGTGAGCCACCATGTCTGGCCCCCTTTCATAAGAAAGAAAGACCTCATTTCTTTCTTATGAATGAGATACACTTACACAACAATATGAATTCCTATGTTATTTTAGAGGATTTTGGTATAATAGGTCAAAAGAAAAGCTTGAATTTCTGCTCTAATGATGGTTTCACTATTGCTATTTTTATTTTCCATTTACAAAAGTAATACCTATTACTGCAAAAAGTAGAAATATTTCACCAAAAAATTGGTCATGGTATTAGATCCAGATAATCACTGTTCATATGAGGCAGTCCATAGGTTATAAATGAGATAGGTTCTGTATTCTATAGGTTTGTTCTTAAGTTGAATATGTATGTAAGTTGGAACAGATACATTTACCTATTACCTATAACAGCCTCAATTTGTAAGTGTGAATGTAAGTTGTATGTCAGTCAGATATTGGTAACTTGGGGACCTACACCCCAGTCATTAGTGAGAGTTGTACCTAAGTCAGATATTAGAAACTCTGGGACTGCCTGTATGTTTTTTGTTTATCTTTATTATTTCTTTTTTAAAAATTAAATCATACCTGTGTACATTAATGCAATTATGGGGTACAATGTGCTGATTTTATAAACAATTTGAAATACTTTATGAAACTTGTTAACAGAGCCCTCACTGCATTTTCTTAGTGATTGTGTTAAGATGTTTATATTTTACACCTAATAGATTTAACATACACCCTTGTAAAATGCACCATAGGTGTGGTCCCACCAATTACCCTCCCTCCACCCATCCTTCCACTCCTCCTCCTCTCCCCTTCATCTTTCCCCTTCATTTTGGGCTCTAGTTGGGTTATAGCATTCATATGGAAGTGTGGGTCTTTATAAATTGGTTTCATAGTAGAGCTGAGTACATTGGATAATTTGTCTTCCCCTCTTGAGATACTTTTCTGAGAAGAATAGGTTACAGCTCCATCCATGTAAACATAAAGGAGGTAAAGTCTCCATCTTTTTAAAGGCTGCATAATATTCCATGGTGTACATATACTACAATTTATTAATCTATTCATGGGTCATTGGGCACCTGGGAATCTTCCATGAGTTGGCAATTATGAATTGGGCTACAGTAAACATTCTGGTACGTATATCTTTGTTATAAAGCGATTTTTGGTCTTCTGGATATATACCTAGTAGAAGAATTGCAGGATCGATTACAGGTCTATTTTTAGATCCCAAAGTGATCTCCAAACATCTTTCCAAAAGGAATGTATTAGTTTGAATTCTCAACAGCAGTGTAGAAGTGTTCCCTTTTTTCCATGTCCACATCAACATGTATGGTTTTGGGATTTTGTGATGTGGGCTGAATCTTACTAGAGTTAGATGATATCTCAAAGTGGCTTTGATTTGCATTTCTCTGATGATTAAGGATGATGAGGATTTTTTCATATGTCTGTAGACCGTGTGCCTGTCTTCTTCAGAGAAGTTTCTCTTCAAGTCCCATGCCCACAATGAGTTGGGAACACTTGGTCTTTTCTTGCTAATATGTTTGACTTTTCTGTGGTTTCTGGTTATTAAACCTTTGTCAGAACATGACCTGCAAATATCTTCTCCCATCCTGAGGGCTTTCTGCTTGCTTTACATACTGCATTATTAACTGTACAGAAGCTTGTTAGTTTGATGAGGTCCCAGTAATGTGTTTTTGGTGTTGCTTCAATTGCCCGAGGGGTCCTCCTCATAAAATATTCTCCCAGGCTAATTTCATCAAGTGTTTTCCCTGCACTTTCTTCCACTATTTTTATAGTTTCATATAAACCTTTAAATCTTTAATCCAGTGAGAGTCTAATTTTGTTAATGATGAAAGATGTGGGTCTAGTTTCAGTCTTCTATAGGTTGCCAGATAGTTTACCCAGCACCATTTGTTAAATAGGGAATATTTTCCCCACTCAATGTTTTTGATTGGCTTATCAAAGACCAAATGACAGTAAGTATCTGGGTTTATCTCTTGGTTCTCTATTCTGTTCCATACATCTACCTCTCAGTTTTTGTGCCAGTACCATGCTGTTTTGATCACTATCAATTTATGGTAGTCTGAGGTCTGGTAGTGTGATTCCTCTGGCTTTGTTTTTATTTCTGAGTAATACCTTGGCTATTCAATTTTTTTTCTGATTCCATATAAAATGAAGTATTGTTTTTTTGAGATCTTTAAAGTATGACAGTGGAGTCTTAAAAGGGATTGCATTATAATTGTATATTGCTTTGGGTATTATGTACATTTTAACAATGTTTATTCTTCCCAGCCATGAGCATAGTATGTTTTTCCATGTGTTAACATCTTCAGGTATTTCTTTTCTTAGAGTTTCGTAGTTCTCTTTATAGAGATTCTTCACGTCCTTTGTTAGGTAAACTCCCAAATATTTCATCTTCTTTGGCACTATTGTAAAAGGAATAGAATCATTGACTGTTTTTTCAGCTTGACTATTGTTGGTATATATAAAGGTTACAGATTTTTGTGTGTTAATTTTGTAAACTGAGATGCTGCTGTATTCTTTGATCACTTCTAAGAGTTTTGTAGTTGAAGCCCTGGGGTTGTCCAGATATACAATCATATAATCTCAGAGTGAAAATTTGATCTCTGACCTTATATTATTGATGATCTTTTCTTGTCTGATTGTGATGGTGCATACCATTGATGACCTTTTCTTGTCTGATTGTGATGGTTAAGAATTCCATTACAATGTTAAAAAGCAGTGGATACAGTGGGTAACCTTGCCTGGTTCCTGATCTGAGTCGAAATGATTTCAATTTAACTCTATTCAATACAATACTGGCTGTGGGTTTACTATAGATGGCCTCTATCAGTTTAAGAAATGTCCCTTCTATACCAATTTTTCTTAAGTGTTCTGATCATGAAAGGATGCTGGATATTGTCAAAAGCTTTTTCTGCACCCATTGAGAGAATATTATGGTCTTTGTTTTTTAATTTGTTTATGTGATGAATTATATTCATAGATTTAGGTATATTGAACCAGCCATGAGACCCTGTGATAAAACTCACTTGGTCATGTTGTATAATTTGTTTGATGTGTTGCTGGATTCTGTTTTCTGGGATTTTATTGAATATCTTTGAATTGATATTCATTAGAGATTTTGGTCTATCATTTTCTTTTCTTGTTGGGTCTTTTCTTGGTTTGGGCATGAAGGTGATGTTTGCTTTATAGAATGTGTTGGGAAGTACTCCTTCTTTTTCTATATTTTGGAAAAGGATAAATAATATAGGTACTAGTTTCTCTTTAAAGGTTTGGTAGAATTCTGATGTGAAGCCATTTGGTCCCAGACTTTTCTTTTTAGGGATATTTTGTATAGTTGATGCTATTTCAGAACTAGATATAGGCCTGTTCAACATTTCCACTTCATTCAGGCTAAGTCTAGGAAGGTGGCATGCTATTTCCTTCATATTTTCATATTTCTGAGAATAGAGTTTCTTGTAATATTCATTAAGGATTTTTTTTTTAATTTCTGAGGAGTATTTGTTATTTCATCTTTGTCATTTCTGATTGAGAAATTAGAGATTTTACTCTTTTATTTCTGGCTAGATAAGCTAAAAGTTTTATATATTTGATCGATAGAAAACCAACTTTTCAAAAAATCAAGTTTTTGATTTATTGATCTGCTGTATAATCCTTTTGTTTTAAATTTCATTTAATTATGCTCTAATTTTGGTTATGTCTTTTCTTCTACTGGGTTTGGGATTGGAATGTTCTTCCTTTTCCAGTTGCTTGAGATGTCCCATGAAGTTGTTAACTTCACCTCTTTCCGTTCACTTGAGTAAGGCTTTCAATGCTATAAATTTCCCTTTTAGGACTGCCTTTGCAGTATCCCAGAGGTTCTGGTAATTTGTGTCATCATTATCGTCTTGTTCCACAAGTTTGGTAATTTCCTTCTTAATCTTATCTATGACCCAGCTATCATTCAGCATATGGTTATTTAGCTTCCATATTTTTGTATGGGTATGCAGATTCCTGTTGTTACTGATTTCAGCTTTTATTTCATGATAGTCTGAGAAGATGCAAGGAATAATTTCTATTCTTTTAAATTTGCTGAGGTTAGACTTATGACCTAAGATGTGATCAATTTTGAAGTATGTTCTGTGGGCTGATGAGAAGAATGTGTATTCAGTTTTGCTAGGGTGAAATGTTTTGTAGATGTCTGTTAAATTAAATTTTTGAATGGTTAAGGTTAAGTCTAAAATTTCTATGCTTAATTTCTTATGAGAGGATCTATCCAACACTGCCAAAGGGGTGTTAAAATATCCGACTATTATGGTGTTGGATGAAATCAAGTTGCTCACTTTTGTTAGAGTTTTTCTTATAAATTGAGGCACATTCTGGTTGGGCGCATAAGTGTTAATAATTGGAATCTCATCATGTTGAGTGTTACCCTTAACAAATATGAAGTAACCATCCTTTCCCCCCCTTACTTTTGTTGGTTTAAATCCTATTGTATTGGTGAATAACATTGTAATACCTGTTTTTTTCTGCTTTCTCTTTGCTTGAATTATAGATGATCATCCCTTTACCCTGAGTCTATGTTTATCTTTTAAAGTAAGATGAGATTTTTGTATGCAATAGATATCTGGCCCGAGTTTTTGTATCCAGTCAACCTGTGCCTCTTTAGAGGGCAATTTAAGTTATTCACATTAATTGAGGTATTGATAACCCTGTTAGTACTTTGGGTATTGAGTTTTTTGAAAGTGCAGTGTGCATTTTTAATCCTTTCACCACTGTGGAATTTGGAATCTTCTCAAAAGTTTCTGAGTGAATTTATTTGGTGGTGGAGCATTGTGGTTGTCATTGTGAAGGGTGTGTCTGAGAATATCCTGGAGAGCTGGTTTAGTAATGGCAAATTTCTTCAACATATCTATGTCATTAAAGTATTTAATTTCTCCATCATAAATGAAAGTCATTTTAGCTGAATACAGGATCCTGGGTTGAAAGTTATTTTGTTTAAGGAGGTTAAAGTTCAATTACTGTCCTCTTCTAGCTTGAAAAGTTTCAGCAGAGACATCTGCAGTCATTCTAACACTCTTCCCCTTGTAGGTTATAGTTTTCTTATGTCTGGCTACTTGCAGAATTTTCTTCTTCATATTAACTTTGGTGAAGTTAATTATAATGTGTCTGGGAGATGCTTTATTTGGATTGAGTCAAGCTGGGGTTCTTAAGATGTCTGCTATCTGATTTTCAGAATCTCTTGCCATGTTTGGGAAGATCTCCTTGATTATCTCTTGGAGTGGAGCATCTGGGCCTTTCGAAGCAACCTTGTAACCTTCAGAATTCCTATAAAGTGAATTTTAGGTTTTTTGAAATTATCTCAGAGCTCTCTGAGAGAATGATCCATTTTTGCTCACCACTTCTCTTCTTGTTTGAATATTTGGGAACATTTAAAAGCTTTGTCTTCAATGTCAGAAATCCTTTCTTCTGCCTGCTTCATTCTGGTAATGAGGAATTATACTGTATTTCTCATATCTTGGAGGGTTGCAAATTCTTTTCTCAATGTGTTAAAATCTTTGGTGATTTTGTCTTTGAATTCATTAAATTTTTGCAACAACTTTTGAATTATTCCTAGAATTTCTAATTCCACCTTACTTCCATTCTGTTAATCTTATTTGCCATCCAAATTCTAAACTCGATTTCTGATATCTCAGCCATTTGTTTATGAATGGGATCATCTGGTGTGTCCGTCTTGTCATTACTTGGGGGAATTGATCTACTCTGATTATTCATGTTGCCAGAGTGTTTCTGCTGATTCCACCCATGATTATTTTTCACCATTTGGCTAGATGAGCAGATAAGGTGAAGTTGGGTTTGGGGCTCCTGGAGTAGTGTTTAACCAGCCCTTTGCCCAAGAGCTGGTACTGGTGTCTGTTTCTTTTCCCCTAGAGGTTTACAAAGTTCCCGTACAGTATTACAGCCTAAGACACTAGGGATCTGCTTGGTATGGTGGGGCTAGGTGGCTCTGTTGTGTATTCAGCTGGTCTCTGTCCAATCATAGTGAATCAGTAATTCTGGTTTGAAGTCTCAGCTATGGAGAAATACAAGCAACTAAGACACCCCACCCCCTACAGGCAACAACTGGAAAAGGAAAATCAGACCTTCCCATAGCAACACAACCAGTGTACCATCTTGGATGTTCCTCAGGTGACTGGCCCAGGTCAAGAGTTCCAAATCAATTGTCCCAGTCAGCACAAAGTCTCAAGTGGGAGTGTTCATAATGTCTCCAGCATGTAGATAGCAGGGGTCTGCTGGCAGCTCGAGTATGGCTCACTTTGGTGCTCTGTGGATTGTAAATGGCCCACCCAGCAAATGAGTTATTCTAGGGAGGTTGATACCTTTCTCCCCACCTTGTACCTCTGTCACACCCAGTCACTGGTAACCGCAAAGGGCTGTGGCCCAGTTCCCTTCAATGAGCAGATATGCCAGGGGTTTGTACCTGCTTAAATCACAGGGAGATCTACGTCTTCTTGGCCAGGCCACTGCACTCTGTCACCAGCTGGCAGGGGGAGCTGCAGCCTGACTACCTCGGGTGGGGTGGGGTGATTCATTTAGTTCCAGCCCAACACCAGATTGATGTTGTTGCCACTTATATTCTCACAGAATTTGTGTTCCTGTCTGGATGTATTCCAGTGTGGGCCAGGCTTTGTTTGAGTTCATAGAAACTGTGACTCAGCCCCTCCCTGTGCCACTGCCACTGTACCAGTTCTCACGGAGCTGGTATCTCTGTCTTTGCTGCTCTCTGTTTTGGGGTGGGTGTGGTTAGAGTTCACAAAGGGCTCTCAGTTCATGCCCCTCCCTGAGCTGATGTCACTGTCATACCTGCTTTCTCCTAGCTATGTTCCACCAGGGGCTGGGTGCATCTTGGGCTCACAAAAGCAGAAATTTTGACTCAGCCTGCCCTATGAGTATGCTGCTTCTGGGTGTGTATATTCTAGTCTCCATCCCCACCATGCTCCACGTAGGCAGGTACTGCCTCAGGCATGCCCTTTGATCACAGGGCCTGAGTTTCTGTGGCTGCTACAGAAACTAGAGTAGAGGGCTGACTCCCTCTGGTTGCTAAGAGAGATGGGAACTATTTCTCCAAAATTTCCCCAGGGGGTTGAGCCCTGTTGTTCCTGCCATCACAGCTGCTGCTGGTGCTGCGCTGTGCTACAGGGCACCATTTCTCCCTCTCCCACTTGGCTCCCTTACTCTACAGTCCCTGCTTTACACCCATGCCAGTGATTCAGCACAGACTTGTAACAACTCATACCTTGTCCATACCTCTTGAGAAAATGCCCAAGATTATGGACTCTGTGGGGAGCAGGCTTCCAGACCTTGGGGTGGGAATGGAGGGGAGTGCTGTGAGTTCAGAATTGTCAGTAGAGTATATGTTCAGTTTTTTGCCTGGCAGGAGAGTGCCATGGCACACTAGTGGGTCCTCTCTGGGGAAGGAGATCCAATCTTTAGTAGCTCTCCCATGGAATAGAAAAAGAAGAGATCTTTACTCTGGTTGTTTGTTTGTAGAAAGTACACTGTGAGCTATTCTCATGGTGGAGGGGACTCCTGTTTGCTTGGCGATGTTTTTGTACCTATTGTTTGTTTCCTTGGGGCTGCAGCTCACTTCAGCAAGGGTTATCTGCACTCTTCAGTCTTCTCTCTTGGCTCAGCTCCAAACCATCAGCTTACTTGATAAACTTCTGTCCTTTAATTCTCCTTCTGGATGGGAGCCTCTGTGGAAAGCTGGCTCCATTTGGCTATATTGCCTCCTCCATATTTTTATTATTTCTTTTATATTCTTATATAATTTTTCATTGTTGAAAATTTCAAGCATACATTAAATAAAAAATAATGATATAGTGAATGCTCATGGTCCCATTACTCAGCTTTAACAGTTTTGAACCCAACTATTTTCTCTATATCTTTCCCCCTCCCACTGGATTATTATTTTTTTAAGTTTCATACGGATTCATCCATAAGTGATTTAATGTCTATTTATAAGAGAAGTTTTAATTTTTTTCTTAGTTTAGTATTATATTTGTGTAAAACGTTTACATGTGACCAAAAGATAACCATAAAAGAATGTGCCTTCAGAAAAGTTACACAAATTCTCTCCACTACTATACATTTTCTTTCCTTTCCATGTGAAGAATCATTGTCAATAGCCTATGAATTATCCTTCATTTTTAAAAAAATGTTGGCAGATGCATACCTTGTGCATACATTATTTTCTGAATATGTCAATTTGCTTTTGCTATACATCTCCCAAAGTGGGATACCTTGACTACAATGTGATTCACATGAAATTTTGCTGGATAGTAACAAATTCTCTTCTGCACAGTTACTACTTTGTAGGGAGTTCCTGTTTTTCTACAGCTTTAACCATCAGATTATGTGGTCAAACTACTGCACAAGAAAGAAATATCTCAGTTTACTTTTTATTTCTGAAAATTTATCAATGCTTAATATGAAGAAAAAATTACAAACCATAAGTTTTCAGTTCAATGTTTTTTCATAAAGTGAGCATACATGTAAAATCAGCCCGTATTAAGAACTGGAGCTATAGCACCTCAGAAACCCTATTCAGAAACTTCATCCACCCCAAAGTAACTATTACATTAACTTCTGAAAACCTAAATTTGTTTTGCTTATTTTTACACCATTACCTGAATGAAATTATATAGTAAATGATATTTTATTTACACTAATTTATTTTTTTGCTAACTATTGTGTTTTGTGGGACTTATCTTTGAGGCAACTTGTAATAATAGTTCTCACTTCTGTATAATATTCCAATATATGGAAGAATCATAACTTATGCTATCTTTTATAATACTATGATATGTCTCATTTTATTTTGTATGAAGATTGTTGCTATGACCAATCTTATATGATTTCTTCCTTAATATATATACACTTCTGCACAATTTTCATATACATGTGGCATTAAACTAAAAATTACCAGGTATTCCAAAACACAGGATTGTAGACCCAAAACTAAGAGCATAGAGACAAATTCACTGCTGATGTGGGTATTGTCTTGATGAGAAAATTATTTTAAAAGCTATGATTGGCTCGGTTCCTGTAACTCAGCAGGTAGGGTGCAGGCTACATACACTGGTTTGAACCCAGCCTAAACCTGCCAAACAACAATGACAAGTACAACAAAAAAATAGCTGGACATTGTGGCAGGTGCCTATAGTCCCAGCTACTTGGAAGGCTGAGGCAAGAGAATTACATAAGCCCAAGAGTTTGAGGTCACTGTGAGCTATGAAGCCACAGCACTCTACCCAAGGTGACATAGTGAGACTCTGTCTCAAAAAACAAAAACAAAAACAAAAAAAAACAAAAGCTATGATTACAAAATAAACAGAGGAAAGAGGGATAAAATATTTATAACTGAAGAAATTTGCTATATAATTGAAATATATGAAGGGTGCCAAAAAATGTATACATATTTTAAGAAAGGTAAGATTGCACTAAAATTGTAATGTTCAATATACAATGATAACAAAAGGAGAATCCAAGTCACATTTGACTTCTGGAATTGTAAGAGGTGTTCAAAGTGATTGCCATCAGTGTCCAGATACTTCAGCCTAGAAGTGACCAAGTAAGTGTTCACTTGTGTGCATGCCATGTCAATTTATTCCTGAAGTACCCTCAGTATAGTCAGGTTTTCTAGAGCACACCACATCCTGTGAGGTTTCCCATACATGTCCTCCATTTTTGTACTTGTATACCATTCTGAATTTCAAATACCACTTCAAAACGGACTTGTGTCCCCGCCATGACAACCACACTTCCACGTTTTCTTTGACCATCCTGCACGTCACCCTGTGAAGCTAGCATTCATTTCATTAATGCCAACCTGGGAGTGAATCTCAGTATACATTGCTACTTTAATTCAATTCAACTTAGAAAAGTAATACATAGATAACATCTCTTAAAATGCATATGTTTTCGGCACCCCAGTCTATAAAAAATTAAATGTTTATAACTGGAAAATGCATTATATATACTGGTAATTGAGAACTCAACTGATGGGTTTATCAGCCTACTATACAACAGAAAATGGAGTGTAACAGAAGTGAAATACAGATCAAAAATACCCAGACTAAAATAAGCTAAAAAAGGAAAAGGAATATGTTTTACTGAAATTAGCTACAGAAAACATGACTTCCATTAACATGTAAATTCAACATCATTCTTTAATGCTAGCCAAAGTAATAAAAAAAAAGAAAGAAGAAGTTTATAGGCTAAGAAAGACCCCCAAATGTGCACTATTTAAGGTAACAGAATTGAATTCATAGAAATCCAAACAATCAGGTTTATAAGTGAATTTTGCAAAATTGCTGGATATGATATCAACATAAAATCAGTATTTCCATGTACCAGCAACAAATAAAAGACAACAAAATCATGATAATATTGGAAATCATTATATTTTTAATTTATAATTATTATAAAATACATATGGAATCTCTACCCTGAAAACTATAAATATAATACAGAGATTGAATGAGTAATAAATAGGTCTATCAATTTCCATCAATAATTGGAAAACTTGAAATTATAATTATAGAACTTTTCTTCATGTTGATCCATGAAATCAGTGCAGTCAATTCCAACCAAATTCCCAGTAAATTTTTTCTGTAGAAATATAAGTTAATTTTAAAATGCATGTAAATTTACAGGGTTGAAAGTAGCCAAGACAATGTTGAAGAGACAGAAACTTACCATATCATGTAATTTCTAAAAAAGTTTATTGTGGTTTAAAAAAATAACATAAAATTATCATCTCACTCATGTTTATTTGCAGTTCAGTAATGTTTGTTATGTATATTTACATTGTTGAATTGTTCCAATGTCTAGAACTTTCTCATCTTAGAAATCTGAAACTCTATACCCATTAAATTTTTTAAAAAATTCTCTTTTCTCCCTTTTCACTGCTCCCTGGTGATTATCATTTTACTTCTGTTTTTCTGAACTTGACTACTTTGGATACCTCATATTAGTGGAATTGTGGAGTAGTTGTATTTTTGGTCCTGGCTTATTTCACTCAGCACAGTGTCCTCAAGATTCTCACACACTGTAGCATGTGACAGAATTTCTTTCCTATTGAAGGCGCAATATTGTTCCATTCCATTAGTCCATTGATGGAAATTTGGGTTGTGTCTGCCTCTTGGCATGAACATGAATGTACAAATATCCTTCAAGACTCTACTTCAATTCTTTTGGACTTATATCCAGAAGTGGGACTTCTGAATCATGTGGTAGTTCTATTTGTTTTGGGGAACCACCATAACTTTTCCCACAGTGGCTCATACCATTTTACAATCCTACAAACAGTGTAAAAGGGTTCCAGTTTCTCTACCTCCTCACCGACATTTGTTGCTATTTTCTTTTCTTTTTTATGACTAGCCATCCTGCTCTTTTGCTGCACCTCTGAGTATGGCAGAAGTAGAGGCTTGGGTGGGTTCAAGATTCAGCTTCACTAGCAACCCACCACCATGACCATGGTGTTGGAAGGCATTGCTGCTGGAGGCTTAATGAATGTTAAAGCTGCATTAGAAGAGGTGCTGAAGACCACCCGCATCTACCAGGGTCTTGCACGTGGAATTCATTAAGCTGCCAAAGCCTTAGGCAAGCCTCAAGCCCATCTGTGTGTACGTGCATCCAACTGTGATGAGCCATGTATCAAGTTGGTGGAGGCTCTTTGGGCTGAACATCAAATCAACCTAACTATGGTTGATGACAACAAGAAAGTAGGGGAATGGGTGGGCCTTTGTAAAACTGACAGAGTGGGGAAACCCTGTAAGGTGCTTGGTTGCAGTTGTATAGTAATTAAGGACTAAGGCTAAGAGCCTCAGACCAAGGATGTCATTGAAGCTACTTTCAGCAGAAGAAATGAATAAATAACACTTTGGCTCATGAAAAACCAAAACCAAACAAACAACAACATCAACAACAAAAAACTAAACTAGCCATCCTAACAAGTGTGAGGGGAATCACATAGTTTTTAAGGTTACAATATTTAATACTGTATGATATTGGCAAAGACAAGTAGAATTTCTCAGTAACGATTCTAGGAAAACATTCTTCGATATTGGAATACTGGCTTTATGGCCGATACACTTAATGTTGAAATGCAATGAGAAAATAGCGTTCTTTTCAATTAACTGTGTGTGGGTTGATTGAATACCCACTTGGCAAGGCAGCAGTCCTGACCTCTGTCCTATACCAAATACACAAAAATCATCCATTCCAAATAGATTGCTGTTCTAAATGTAAAACTTTTAGAGAACTTAAAGGAATAAATATCTTTGTGATATTAGTCTTGGCAAAGATTTCTTAAGTAGAACATGAAAAGTACTAGCTGTGAATAAAATTAATAACTTGTTTCATATTAAAATTGGAATCTTTATTTATTTATTTGTATTAAAGCATAGCTATGTACATTAATGCAATCATGAGGTACAATGTGCTAGTTTTATATATAATTTGAAATATTTTCATCAAACTGGGTAACATAGTCTTCATGGCATTTTCTTAGTTATTGTGTTAAGACATTTGTATTCTACATTTAGTAAATTTCACATGTGTCCTTGTAAGATGCACCATAGATGTGGTCCCACCAATTACCCTCCCTCCACTCATCCTCCCCCTCTACTCCCCTCCTGTTCCCCTTGCCCCATATTCTTGGGCTATAATTGGGTTATAGCTTTCATATGAAAGCTATAAATTGATTTCATAGTAGGGCTGAGTACATTGGATACCTTTTCTTCCATTCTTGAGATACTTTGCTAAGAAGAATATGTTCCAGCTCCATCCATGTAAACATGAAAGAGGTAAATTATCCATCTTTCTTTAAGGCTGAATAATATTCCATGGTGTACATATACCACAATTTATTAATCCATTCGTGGGTCAATGGGCACTTGGGCTTCTTCCATGACTTAGCAATTATAAATTGGGCTGCAATAGACATTATGGTATCAATATCTTTGTTATAATGTGATTTTTGGTCTTCTGGATATGGATGTGGAAAAAAGGGAACACTTCTACACTGCTGGTGGGAATGCAAATTAATAGGTTCCTTTTGGAAAGATGCTGGAGAACACTTAGGGATCTAAAAATAGACCTGCCATTCTATCCTATAATTCCTCTACTAGGTATATATCTAAAATAATTTGTTTATTAAAAGAAAATAATAAGATAATGTGGATACTTTTTATTTTATAAAAATAAAAATGGGCAAAAATGTGGAGTAGACACTGACAAATGCCTCAAACTTCACCATCATTAGTTATCAGGGATTGTTCAGAGAAGACATAGGTAAAATAGGCCAAAAAAAAATGAAAGCAAGTATTATCAAAAAGGAAATAAATTAACTATGATATGTTCACAATATAAATATTCAGCAATTATTATTAATGTACAACTTTCACCTTCAACAAAATGAACAGACCTCAGTAAAAAATAATGTTGAAAAGACTACAAAGACATTCACATAAAGTTCAAATACAGGTAAAGCATACACAGGGTTGGAAGTGCATACGGGGGCTATTTAGAGAAGAAGTTGTTACCAAGGCAGCGGAGGGTAGGACGTGGATTTCTGAATCACTAATATTCTCTTTATGATCTTGATGAATTTTTATGTGTTTGTGTTCACTTTGCAAAAATTCATGAAGCAAATTATTTCTTCTGTGTATACTTTTCCATATCGGCGGTATATCAAAGCATTATAAAAACTTGAAGAAAAATTGTAAAGTACAACTCATGGAAATTTTATAGGAAATGCACTCTAGGACGGAGGTGTGCACAAGGAGGTCCCACCAAACTGGGGT
The DNA here is from genome assembly GCF_000181295.1 of Otolemur garnettii. Taxonomy (NCBI): domain Eukaryota; kingdom Metazoa; phylum Chordata; class Mammalia; order Primates; family Galagidae; genus Otolemur; species Otolemur garnettii. The sequence continues at coordinate 1,969,872 of NW_003852518.1, forward strand.
TAGAGATGTGAAAGTAGAAGGAAAAGCCAGTATACCAGGGGAAAGTGCCTAGCTATTCATCAACATGGTATTTCACAGTATACCCCGGGGACAGTGCCCACGCTATTCACCAACAGTGTATTTCATAGTATACCTGGGGATAGTGCCCACACTATTCATCAATGCTGTATTTCACAGTATACACGGGGACAGTGCCCACCGTATTCACCAACAATGTATTTCACAGTATACCTGGGACAGTGCCCACGCTATTCATCAACATGGTATTCCACAGTATACC
>NW_003852518.1:1970201-2005247 GCF_000181295.1 Otolemur garnettii
GCTATTCATCAACATGGTATTCCACAGTATACCTGGGACAGTGCCCACCGTATTCACCAACAATGTATTTCACAGTATACCTGGGACAGTGCCCATGCTATTCATCAACATGGTATTCCACAGTATACCTGGGACAGTGCCCATGCTGTTCATCAACATGGTATTCCACAGTATACCCGGATCTCCAGGGCCTCCTTTCGCCTCAACACATCACTGTCTTCTACTATACAATGAAGTCTTAAGTGTTTTTAACTGTTCTCCTATTAAATTCTGAAAGGATGATTCTAGGAGGAAAACTTACCCTGACAGCTAAAATTTTGTCAACTTAAAAAGATGTACTTCAGTATTAAAAAATGTCTAAATGTATCTTCAAGTCTTTATTGTTGTCAAAAAATTATTGCTTTATGATATTCAGAAATAAAAATTTTGGATACTTTGATGGGGAATCAAACCAATGGGAACATGAAAAATAGAAATACAACAATATGTGTTTAGGCTCTAGTTAAAATTTAAAAATATGTTTTATGAAGTGTATTACTTTGGAAGATATTGGTGAATTTGATTCATTTTAAACTTTATAAAATGATAATATCAATCAGGCTATTCTGCAACTGATGAATTTAATAGCATACAAAAACTGAGAAATTTTATTTTAGTCTATTTAAAATCAATATTACTAAAGGATATAATCTTTTACAAAAGCAAACTTTCTATTTTTTAAATAAAAATTAATATGTTAAAGGAGTTGAAGAATCAGAGGGAAACCTTTTAGAACTTCCTCAGAATTAACAATGATCTTAGTGAACAACAGGAATAGTAAGAACGGAAGTGAGACTAAGTCATCAGTTCTTTGCGACTGAGGAGAAATGATACAACAGAAAAGAAGAGCGAGGAGAAAGTAGACAGTGGTGATGAATGCTGGGAGGACAGAAGCCTGCAGGCCCAGATGCCCCCTTGGGGCGTAATTTCAGTTGTGTTTGTGAATGAGTAAATGAGAGCATGCAGAGTGAATGAATGGTTTGTAACAGCCCAACAGGCATGTAAAGGTGACCAATTAGAGGCCAGCACCTCCCACCTCATCTCACCCTGTCTCTCCCACGCCTGATGTTCTCAGATACTCTGCTCATCAGTGGATTTTAGTGAATTAATAAACCCATTTGTATTTAATAACATTTTCATTATTTTCTAAGATATTCTTTAGCCTCCTTTTCAAGTGACACTGAGCCACCACCCCAGTGTTGTATATATTTCCTATATATCATTTGATCACTTCTATTATGTGATTGTATTTTCTTATGCTAATATTTTGTGATTGAAATTAGAGGTTTCCAACATTTGTGGCCACATTACTCTTTAATTTCCAGGAGTCTGCTTTCAGTTTCTTTGTAGTGAGCTGCAAAATATAATAAAAATGCACATCAGAATCTGCGCAGAAACGCCATGTAACAGTGAAGACGCCATCAGCAAACAAGATGTCAATCAGCCCTTATTGATTACTGCTGTGGGTGTTCAGGTGGCGTAGAGGAAGTTGTGTGGAGCTAAGAATTCAGCGAGAGAGATAGGGTTTAAATGAAGGAAAGAGTTGCAAAATCGTACTGTGTGTTTAAGAATACTGTATAGAGATCAATAAAATACGTAAGTGTTCTTGTTTTCACAGTCTAACCGGGAAGTCAGACCCGTAAATCAATAGATGCAGCGCCGTCTGCAAAGCTCCACCGCAGAAAGAGAGGTAAAGCGCCGTGGGTGGCAGAGAGAAAATCACTGCCTCTCTGCTCAGTGGATCGTTTATCCTCACAGCCCTTTAACATACTTTAATTATCTAAATTACCGGGAAAGCTGTCCTGGGAAGGTCACTACGTGCTTCTGTGACTTATTCTTCTCAAACGTAGACCTGGTGATGTTATAGCAAGACATGCTTCTTCTTTCCTTGGTGAGACAGCTTCATCCCCCAGGCCTGCCCGGCCGCTCACCGCCCTTCCCTCGCTGTCCCAGGGGAGGAGGTGGGATTACTGGGGTCCAGAGACTGAAGTGGTCTGGCCTGGATCTGCTTCAGGCTGTGCTCCTGGAAGTGCTGAGAGGGAGAAGGTGTGTCCACCTGTGGGAGGCGGGGAGATCTCACCCTGACCCCATACTCTGTGGTCGTGGGATCTCACCCTGACCCTGTGCGGTGTGGGCACCCCTGTTCAGCTCGGCATGCTTATTTGTCTTCACACAAACCAATCTCTGCATTCTCTAGCGTAGACTTCCTCAGGAATGATGGTCTTATTTTGTTTTATATCTTATAATTAACCTTGTTTTTCAATTTATGTAATATAATACTAGTAGGGAAAGAGTAGTGGTATTCATCTAGTACTTTCAACACCTCACACAGCCACCCACAGGACAAACTGGACTTGTACAAGAACCACATGGACAGTCGCAAGAATAAGGTCGCCCTGCCTGACGGCCTCCGGCACAGTCTGGGCGTGCCAGTGTTTATGGCAGAGACAGAAATACAGGGGGAGAGAGAATGGCTCTCTTGCGCTTCCAGAGCTCTACGGTCACCGTGATTACCTCAGCAGATAGAGAGTCCTTGAGGACAGAGAACCGGATGTCTGACAATGTACTAGTTTCCTAAGGCTGCCGTAACATACGGCTACAAACTGTGTGACTGAAAACAACAGAAATGTATTCTCTCCTGGTTTTGAAGTCTGTAAGCCTGAAATCAGGGTGTTGGCTGGGTTAGTTCCTCCTGCAGGCTCTGAGGCAGTATCCGCCACCTGCTCTTTCCCACCTTGGGTGGCAGCCCGCAATGCTTTGGTACTTCTGGCTCATGATTGTTCTCAATCTCGGCCTCCCTCTTTCTCTGTTTCTCTGGTCCTAACTCTCCCTCTTCCATTTCCTACAAGAATATCAGTCATTGGATTGAAAATTCTAACTTGAATCCAGTATGATCTCTAGATTCTTGATTTTATGTGCGAGACCCTATTTACAAGTAAGACCACACTCACAGGTAGGGAAAGTTAGAACTTGGGTATAACATTTTGGTTGGGGGGCACAAATTCAGCCCACTCTAGACAATTGTCCCCTCTAACAGATAACTTCCCTATGCACATCTTCCTGGAATTGATGGATTGGTTGTTTGTATATTTGCTTTTCCTACTGAATTCTTCTTCAGTAGACTGTAACAAAGCAGGAAATATATGATAGAGTTCAAATTAGGAAATTTGAGTTTAATCTCACTTCAGAATTATATCTCTTTATGTTGCAACAAAAGTATTGCTGGATTTAGTGTTAGCCATGTACTTGAGGGGATTAATAATATTTAGCTCAATGATTAAATACAATTATGACTATTAAAGTATGTAACACAGTACATGGCAGACACTTTACCTATTATATGGCCACATCAGACTGAAAATTTATGGATCAATAGGTAACAAAGGAATGAATAAGGGAATGAGTGAAGGGGAGAAAACCAAGCAGAGTTAAGCCTGGTACGGGATGTGGTAGTGATCCAGGATGAGGTGGTGAGGGGCTGAGATGCCAGTAAAAGGAATGCAGTTAGGTAGCTCCAATGTTTAGGCTATGTGTTTTTGTCTCTAAGGTAAAGCTCAAGTTGTAGTAGAGCCCATCACCCAGGACGTTGTGCTGATGCATTGTGCTATTAGGTGAGATCCCACCAATTACCCATTTTCCTCCCCTCTTTCCTCTCTCTCCTCTCCATTCTATCAAAAACAATAGAGATACTGCATGTGCACCTTAAACAAGAAAAAAAGAAAAGAAAAGAAAAGAAAATGCACCAGGCCTAGTTATTCACTGGCAAGGACGGAATTCCAAATTAAAGAGATTAGATTAAAAAACATGAGTTTGAAATAAGTACTTTTTGTATACTGTCTCCTTGTCCAAGGGCTGGTGAAGAGAAAAAACTAACAGCCAGATAATGTAAAAAACAAGCAAACAAACAAACACACAAAAAACTCCCTTCACATCAAAAGGAGGGACCCAGCCCTGCAGCTCCATCCTCCTGCTTCCTCAGGGCCAGACACTTGCTCAGCACTGTGCTGCTCTGCTCTGTGTCCCCCTGTGCTGTGTCCTTCTGTGCTGTGTCCCCCTGCTCTGTGTCCCCCTGTGCCGTGCCCCTCTGTGTTGTGTCCCTCTGCACTGGGCCCCCTCTGCACTGTGTCCCCCTGTGCTGTGTCCCCCTGCTCTGTGTCCCCCTGCTCTGTGTCCGGCTGTGCTGTGTCCCCCTGTGCTGTGCCCCTCTGTGCTGTGTCCTTCTGCACTGGGCCCCTCTGTGCTGTGTCCCTCTGTGCTGTGTCCCCCTGCTCTATGTCCCCCTGCTCTGTGTCCGGCTGTGCTGTGTCCCCCTGTGCTGTGCCCCTCTGTGCTGTGTCCTTCTGCACTGGACCCCTCTGTGCTGTGTCCCTCTGTGCTGTACCCCTCTGTGTTGTGTCCCTCTGCACTGGGCCCCTCTGTGCACTGGGCCTCTGCACTGGGCCGCTCTGCTCTGTGTCCCTCTGAGCTGTGCCCCTCCTGCCCCTCCTGGCTGTGCTCCTCTGCCACTTCAGAAATGTCCCCCAGGATACGCTTTCTCTGAGCTAAAGAAATATGCTTTCTCTGAGCTAACCCTGAAAGGGTTGGAAGGGGTTGAGGAGCTGGCTGCCTGTCAGATGGTCAGATTTCCTGTTGTCCCACTGCCCAGCTTCCCTTGGTCCTAGACAAGCACTTTGGGACACAGAATCCCATTCCTGTGGCACTTTCTGAGATCTCCCTGCTCCCCCTACTGCAGCAGGCTGGGGAGAGCTCAGGCCTCAGAGTGGTAGACAGCTTGGTGTGGGGGCTCTGCCCTTCCCACTGTGGAGGTCTCTGAGCCTGCTTTCTTGCCTATCAAGTGGGATCTGTGCTCTCTAGTCACCTTGTCACAGCAGGGGAAGCACAGACATGAATGAAGCACTAGTGAGGCACCAGCCCTGTACAGATCCGGACACCTGCTGCTACTATTACAACTACTGCTTGTGTCACTTCTGCCAAGGTCATCAAATTGGTTGATGTAAAAACTACTGGCACATATGCAGTGCTCAGATGAGGTGTTTTTCTTTTCTTATTTTTGTTTTTGAAACCGCGTTTCACTCTGTTGTGAAGTCTTGAGTGCACTAGTGTTATCGTAGCTCACAGCAACCTCAAACTCCAGGGTTCAAGTGTTTCTCTTGCCTCAGCCACCCAAGGAGCTGGGACTACTTGTGAGTGTCACCGCATAAAGTCAGTCTTTCCTTCCTTCCTTCTTTCTTTCCTTCCTTCCTTCCTCTCTCTCTCTTTCTCTTTTTCTTTCTTTCTTTCCTCTCTTTCTGTCTTTCTTTCTTGTCTTTCTTTTTTGGTAGATATGAGGTCTCACTCTTGCTCAAGCTGGTCTCAAACTCCTGAGACCAGGTGATCCTCCCTTCTTGGCTTCTCAGAGTGCTGGGATTACAGGAATGAGCCACCACCTCAGCCTAGGGAAACTGTTTTGGTGAAGATGCTAACATCAAGATCCTGAAGTTCAGAATTTGGAGAATACTATTCACTCCCATCCATTTTATGATATAATTATGTGAAATGGCGAAATATGCAAGTAGGCTAAAGCTATATTTCTAAAGAACATTATGTATTGCCTTGTTTCAAAACAATGATTAGATTCAGGCCTCTAAAGATAAGGGAAGGAGAGAGCCTCCAGGAAAACTTTGAAAGATTCTGAGAGTTTGGATTTGAAAGTTTACCTGAGATGGCTTCTGGTCCACTAGGTTGTGACCCAACCCTGCCCTAGACTAGTGTTAGACTGAGAGAAGGAATGAGCAGGAGAACAGGAGAGACAGGGCCATGGAGAGCAGAGGTGGCCTCAGGGTCAGCTCCTCGGGGGAAGTGACGATTGTACTGGGGATTAAAGTCAAAAGAGAGGCTGGCCAGGCCAGTGCCCAGGAGGCAGTTGGGAGCAGATAGGGAAATTCAATAGTTCATGCAAATCCCTATGCAAAGGATGGGGGTGAGGGGCTGAGGTGCAGAACATAGGGAAATTTAGGTACTGAAAGAACAAGGAAATTTGAGAGCAGAGGGTGAAAGGGAGAATGAGAGAAAGTCAGAATGCAAGGCTGCAGCCTCAGACCCAGAAGGATGTTGCAGGTCGTACTGTATTGTGCTCTTTATCATAAAAACATTTGAAAACCATTGAAAATTCCTATGAGGGATTGAGGTGATATCTTTGATTATATGTGCAGAGAACAGTTAAAGCTGAATAAAGCTAATGTGTGGGACTGTTTAGGAACCTGTTAGAATGTTCCAGGAGAGGAGAAAGAAGACAACAATTTTGGCCAGGATACTGACAGAGTAAGTGGAAAATGTGAAGATATTTACTAAAAATACTATAGCAGAACCTAATGATAGATTATCGTCATAAGACGAGGTAGAGAGTGGTGTGGAATCCAGTTCTAGCTTTCTGAGTTGCATAAAATGATGAATGGGGTGACATTAATCAAGATAGAAAACACTTAAAAGAGATTTTCCTTTTTCTTCTTTTTTTCATGGAAAAGGTCATCAGTTTGATCATGAATCTAAATCATGAAAGCGTGTCTAAGCCGGCAATATATCTTGAGTCATAAGCATAGATGAGGAGGTCTGGGCAGGGATAAAGAAGAAACCTTGTGGAAAATCAGTGAAAGTGAGAATCCTTCCCACCCCAGAGAATAACACTCACCTATTTTCACAAAAAAATTATTGCCTGTTATTGATAGTAACAAAAATATAAAGTATTCATTATAAGACATTAGAAAAATGATAAACATTTAAGACAAGTAAATATTTTTTGACTCCTGTCCCCTTGAATTTTGAAATCATTGCCTCTTTTCAAAGAACCCAATATAAAGTATCTAATTTAGAGGATGTTATCTATGATTTCAGTGAGTTTCATAAGTACTTTGACAGCAGGTGCTAAAAGGCTTCTGAATTTCCACACTTTTAAAGATGTTGGCCTGGGGCTTACTGGAACTATTGGTGTGGAAAAATGGAAAATTGGTAGGGAGAAGCTTGGAGTATTCTCTATCCCATTCTTCCCTTTCTTTTCTCTTAATATAGAATACAATTTTGTTCCTTTCTTTAGAAGATTGCTAGAAAGTTTAAGGTAGTCAATTGGAAAAGTGGAGAAGGGTAGCAGTTTGATCTGATTTTTCGAAATGCTCTTCTCATGTCTTCTCTTGCTGAGGGGACCAACAGGTGACAGAATGGAAGCTCAGAGGTCACCACCCACAAGCCAGTCAGGTTAGACTGATGATCTTCTGGAGATTAAACTTTTTGTATGTGGGTATCAGTTACTATAGCTGACACAGTGTCCCACAGGATTAAAAAACCTGGAGTCTTATTGCCTAAATTTGATAAACAAGATAAAAACCAATACAGTGGCATTCAGGAGAGGTCATGAATGCTCTCACGACCAACAAAAAGTCTCCATGAGTCTACAACAGCATAAAATATCTCCCGTGTCTAGAATCCTCCACAAAACAGTGAACTCAACAAATATGTGGAGGATAAATGAAAGAATTAGTACACGGATAATGGAAGACGCACCTCATTGTAGGTCACAGGGAAAGTGGTTAGATTTGGGTGGGGAAAACCATAAGGAAAGATGAAAGATCAGTTTCAGCTCTTTTATATTGTCTGTATCTCCCTAAGATGTAAACTGCATCCCTAGGTATTAGAAAAACAAAACAATTTGTCACTGTTATATAAGCATGTAATGCTTAATGATAACATTTTCTAATGTCATAGAAACTCCAAGTATTAAGTTTAGTATAGGGTAATTTCTTCTCAGTCTCACAACTAGTATGTTCCCATCAGAGTCCCCAATTTTTTTTTTTTTTTTTGTCATATTGACTTCCTTGCACCAGGCTTGGAAGACGGGACTTCTTCCTCCCAGTTCTTTTCCCAGGTCCCACATAGATAGGATCTAAGAAACTTTAAGCCTGCTATTATTAAGATCCTAATACCCAAGACACAAAACTAAAACTTTGAGCATCATTCTAGGGATGAAAATTTATAATATGTTTTTGTAATTTTAAACACTTGATTGATTTTTGTGGAATACACAGTGCCAGATTCAGGTTGAATATTTAAATATTCAAAGTTTTATAACAATATGACACTTAACACATGAGTATCATAGAATTTGGTTTTAAATACTGCTCTCCAGAAAACCAAGGGAAACGTTCTTCAAACAAGTTAGTGAAGGAGAGAAATGGAGTGGGAAGGGAGGGGAGGGGAGAGGTTTAATAGAGGGAGGGTAAAAGGCGGGACCACACCTATGGAGCATATTGCAAGGGTACAAGTCAAATCTGTCAAGTGTAGAACATAAATGTCTTAACACAATAATTAAGTAAATGAGGCAAAAGCTATGTTGATTGGTTTGATGCAAGCACATCAGATTGTATAAAAAATCAACACATTGTACCCCATGTATGCATAAATGTATTCATGATCTATGTGTATATGACAATATAAAAAAAGAGTTCTTAATAATATTTTAATTTTTTATTTTTAATTGTTATGGGTATATATGTATTTATATAGTTTATATAATGTTTTGATATAGGTACACAATGTATATTAATCAAATCAAGGTAACTGGGGTATCCATCACCTTTGTGTTATGAATATTCTAATTCCAATCTTTTAAAGTATACTTCAAAGTATAACTTATTGTTAATTATAGTCACTTTGTTTTGCTAGCAAATATATTGCTCAGTCTATCTAACCATCTACTATGTGTTTGTACCCATTGACACCCCCCATGTAACCTCCCCCACTACCGTTAGAGTTTACCATGTTACTGTTTTAAGGCTCAGTTATAACCTCTTATCTAAGCAGTGGTCTGGCATTTTGTGAAAAATAACACTTTCATGTCTAGTCCCTGAGAAAACTTTGTTGACATTCTTAAGCAGAGATATTCAGGTTAAGGAAATGTAGAAAAAGTGTTATCTCAGAATTGGGGAGACTGGAGCAGGTAGTTGGAAATCTGATTTGCTTTGCCATCTGCTAGTTTTGTAGACCCTCAATGAGTTCCCGGTCACAAACACCAAATAGGGAACCTCAACTAGGAATCACAGCCTAAACCAGAGAGTGCTGCTTCTTCCTAGAAAGGAACTGGGAGAAAAGATTTTGGAAAGCTTAGAGGAGGCATGAGCAGTTATGAACCAGCTTTGCAGGGGTTTCATTTTAAAGGAGAGGGTGAAATTCTGAAAACTAAATACATCTATAAACATATATAAGTATACATATTATACTTAAAAGTATACATATTATACATTTTTCCTGGCACAATTAAATGTGTTAATTAAAAATCTCTATTGGGTTCTTATTTTTCATTCTCTATACATCACAGCACCATGAATAACACATAGAATATATATAATTAGGGTCTTTCACAGTAGAGGGAAATTGTTACTGCAAGTTGCTTCATTAAATTCGCAAGCATTGTAATAAACAGGTATTGTAAGCCATGGTTTCTATGCTATTATATATAGAAACTGAAGTGCAGAATACCCTCACACTCCCAAATATGACATAAAATACTTACAAAGACAATAGTTAAGTTTTGCAACACATACCCTCATGTCCCCTGGAGGGATCAAAATGTTGAAGCTGCAGTGATAGAAGGGAAGATTTCTTTGAAGAAATTTGCCAATCCGCAGTGGGTCCCATGTCTACATCACCTCAAAGTTCTGAGAATGGTTCCAAGGAAATTGAAGAAAAAAAACATATTTTCTGTGTTTTAGGGGACACAGTGGGCAGGTGTCGGTCTGAAGCCTGAAAAATATCTGCAGACAAAAGGCTGATTGAAGGGGCACTGTGTTTTTGTTATCTGAGAGTCACCAGAAACATTATACCCCCCAATTTTTTTTTTGCAGGTTTTTTTTTTTTTTTTTTTTTTTGGTCAGGGGATCAGATTTGAACCCACCACCTCTCGTATACGGGGCCTGCGCCCTACTTCTTTGAGCCACAGGTGCCACCCATCATACCCTAATTTTACCCAGGCAGCAAGGCAGACCCTGCCCAAAAGTTGTGTCTGACTAGGCGGTGGAGAGGAAGAATAAGGTTAGCTCAGGATATTTATCCAGCTATCGTTGAACTGCCTGGGCAGACAGGAAACCTCTTTATTTTTCCCTGAATTTTTCTTGTGCCTTGTGTAAAGATGTTAAACTATGTATCTAGGATTAAACCCTTTAAATTAAAGGAGATTGATGTATTTTGTCACTGGTGAATTCAGACGCAGATTGCAGTAAGCCTGTACTGGGGCTGGTTGGGAAGGGTAGCATGTCAGAGGCACTGATTGTCACCGTCACTCTGTTCCTTTGTCTTTCTTCTGGTGCCATTCATGTCTTCAGATTCTGTCTTCAGTGGACAAGAATGAATCTGGACTTCCTTTCACCACAGTGCACTCTCCCTCCTCTAGAAGGATAAAAGGGGAGCCATTCTGAGACAGGTAGTTTGTATCTGCCTAACCTGGACAACCGGGATTTCTGCAGGTTCTTCTCCACCTGGCGCCTCTGAACCTCTTGTCTTGAAAAACTCTACACCTGGGTTTGGGTGTAACGATGTTTTTGTTTCTGTTTCTTTCTCTTCTATTCTAAAAGGTGCAGATGTAGGGAAAGATGAAAAAATAGGGGTTTTGGTTTGATACCCACCTATTTGTGTTTCTGAGACTCCATTAATCATCTACCTACTTATTATCTAATTATTCTTTGCACATTTTTACAGTGAATTACATATTGAAAATCTAGTTCATGTAATGATTGTAATAATTCTGCAAGACTGTTATTTGAATAACCCTATCATTTAGTACATCTATTAATATGATCTTGTGTTGTAAACTGCATCAAATTCATCATGGGAAATACAATTGGTATTACTTTTTAGCTTAATATTAATGTTCTCTTTAGGTAGACATTTAGAAATAATTCAACCCATTGATTCATTTCAGCAGTTTTAGGACAAGATCAATGAAACATCAAGGAAGCAGATGTGAAGAAGGGGTGGCTCATTTAATTGATACTTACGAGGATAGTTGAAGCGACACCAATGATTGGGGACCAGTTTCACAAAGGTGTGGGCAGCTATGCATAGCATGTTCAAGGAAGAATAGTGCTAATGCAGCTATAAATCAAGCAATGGAGGCTGCAAGGCAGTGAGGGTCAGGCTGTGCAGGTTTCTGTAAGCTTCTGTGAGGCATGAAAAGGAGAGCCAGTGCTAGAGGTATTGAGGCATATGCATATCTGCTAGGTGCAAGTGGTCCACAGTGCTGTTCAAGTCCTCTGCATCCTCACTGATTTTCTGCTTGGTTTTCCTATCCATTATTAAAAGTGGAGCATTTAAATCTCTCACAATTATTGTGTTCTTGCCTATTTCTCCTTTTAATTCTGTCAATAGTTGCTTCATATATTTGAACTTGATCTTGACCAAGAAATTATTACTTGCTTCATACATCTGATGTTAGATGCATATGTAATTGTGATATCTTCTTGGAGAACTGACCCTTTTATCATTGTATAATATTCTTCTTTGTCTCTTGAGGTGATTTTTGACTTAAATTCAGTTTGGTCTGATATAAGTTTGGCCACCTCATTTTTTTTTTCTCATTTACATACAGTACTTTATTCTGTCCTTTCACTTCCAGCCTATGAATGTCCTGATATTTAACCATACCTCTCCTGATAGTATCTGGCTGGATCTTCGTGGGCTTTTTTTTGTTGTTTGTTTGTTTGTTTTAATCCATTTACTCACTCTGGGACTTCTCATTTGGTAGCTTAATCCGATTACATTTCAGGTAATTTCTGAAATGGAAAAGACTTAATGTTGCCATTTTATTAACTGTGTTTTGTATGCCTTGCAATTACTTTGCTCTTTTTTTCCTCTATTGCTCCTTCCTTTGTGTTCTGTTGATTTTTCATTTTTTGTAGTGCCTTGATTTGATTTTTTTCTCACTTCCCTTTGTGTGTCTTCTATACGTATTTTCTCTGGTGTTACTGGGGGATTATGTAAAAGATCTGTATGTGACTCATTATAACAAAGTGTCCAATGTACTCCATACTAATATGAAGTCAATATTAAAAAATTACATGTTCTTAAGAACAATAAAACACTATTATAGTCCAGTTAGGGTGTAGAGGGAAGCAGGAGGGGGCAGAGGGGAGGACATATGGCAGAGAGGGTGGGGGCTGGAGGCAGGATCTAACCTAATGTGCACATTGTGAGGGTGCATAATACCTCCCCTGAGTGAGGGGCTCTTCTAGAAATGGAACTTTACCCTGGAAGTGAGAACAATGGAACCTAAATATTGTACCCTCATATTAATTTGAATGAAGTTTTTTTTTTATTTAAAGAATCTATCAGCAAAACTCATGGAAAAAATACATAATGAAACTTAATTTTCTGCAAAAAAAATTGATGGAAAAGATAACTAGTTAATAAATAGGTAGATTAATAATAGAGTCTAAGAAAAACAAATAGATATCAAACTAAAACCCCTAATTCTCCATCCTTCCCTACTTTTGCACCTTTCAGAGAGAGAGAAACATATTTTAAACTGAAAACAATTTTGCTTATTGCATACGCAAACCTTATCCTTCTTTATCCCCTTCTACTTCATGTTCTTTATGTTTGAAATTATGCCTTTTTCTATTTTGTATTCATTACCATAGTATTATTACACAGTTATTTTGCCAGATATAGTATTATCAGTTGGCAGATATTTTCTTTCAGCACTTTGAGTACTGCTCTTAGGTCCTTGTGACCTACAATGTTTCTGCTGATAATCTTAGGAAAACTCCCTTGTATGTGATGTGCTGCTTCTATTTTACCATTTCAAGATACCCTCTACCTTTAACTTTTGACAGTTTTTTTTTTTTAAATAATATGACTCAGTTTGGACCCGTTTTGATTTGTTCTACTTAGAGTATTTGAATTCCTTGAAGCTGAACGCCCACTTCCTTCCTCAGATTTGGAGGTGGTTATCATTATTTCTTCTACTCTCTATCCCTTTCTCTTGTGCTCTCTCCTTCTGGTATCCGTATAAAGCATGAATTGGTATGCCTGATGGTCTCGTAGGTCTTTAAATCTTTGTTTTTCCTTATTCATTTTTTCTTTTTTTTTCCTAAATCGATCATTTCAATAGATTGTTTTCAATGTCACTAATTCTTTCTTTGGCTTGATCAACTCTGCTGTTGAACCCCTCTGGTAAATATTTCAGTTCAGTTACTGTATTCTTCAGGTCTAGAATTCTATTATTTTTAAGTAGTTTTTTGTTGCTGTTGTTGGCATTCTTCTTTTTTCATTAATTGTTTCTCTGAGTTTATTTGGCATTTTTATGACATTTAATTTGAATTACTTTTCAGGTAATTCATATGCCACTTTTAGTTAATGTTAATTTCTGAAGATTCATTTTAATCCTTCATTTAGTCATGTGTCTTTGTTTCTTCATGGCATTGGTTAGTTTTTTCTTTTTTCCCCTGATATTTAAATATTTTAAAACAACCACCTCTTCCAATCTTTATGGACTGGCTACTTACAGGGGAAGAACTTTTACAGTTAGCCCAAATAGAGAATTCAGAAGTTTCTCCAACATTTTCTGAGGATGTATTCTGAGCTTGTGCATGTCATTTCCAATTAGGAAGGTTTTATGGTTTCTTTTTTCCAAACCTTGTCATCTGTTGCTCTTCTGGTACTTATAGAACTGAAGGTGGGCTGATGTAGCAACTTGGCCAGCTGAGTTCTTTGTTTTGTTCTTAGGTGCCACCAGGCATCCAAAGTAAGGTGATCTCCCATCAGCACTCTGAAAAAGGCAAGGCATAAACCAGTTCCTTCATCATCTTTCCTCTACCATAAAGACAGGAATTTTGTGGACTTAGATTCCAATCTTCTCTTTTCCTCCTGAAACAGAAGATATGGGTTGGGTGTTTTCTGTGCCAACTTTTATTGAAAGTGAAATGTCATGGCTTGTTTTAACCATATTGATGTGACTATTTGTGGCTTTCCAGTTGCCTGAGGTATTACAAATTCTTAACTGTTTTCTGTAGTTCTCTTGAAAGCTTTGTGGAACCCACATTGTGGTCAAGTTGGTGTTTCTGTGCACAATAAAAACTGGGGGCTTCCTGATCTGCCATTTGTACTGACACTACTTTCTGGTAAATTTATTTTAAAAGATTACAAAAGAAAGTTTTCATCCATTTTAAGCTTTTAAATTTTATTTTTAGTTTTAAACCTTTATTCAGTACTGTATATCTATTGATATGATCATATTTTTGTCTTTTTTTTTGATATGGTGAACTGTGTTGATTTATTTTTTAATATTAAGCCAACCTTCAAATTAGCCTTTAATATTGTCTTTTTAGTTTTATACATGTTATCAGACCTATGTTAATGGGAAATATTTTCTGATATTTATCTTTCTCATGATATCCTTATCTAGATTTGATATCTATTTTTTACCATCTTCATAAAGCATATTGGGTTGTCTGTATTTTTATATTATCTGGGAAGAATTTGTAGGAGTTCAGGTGTAAAGCAGCCTAATCATGGAATTTACTTTGTTGGGAGATTTTAAATTTAAGACAAAAAGTCTTTAAGAGATATAGAACTATTAAGAGATATAGAACTATTACTTTTTCCCCTATGTCAAATTATGATGTAATATATGATACAATTATTTGTTTGATAATATCATGATATTTGTGGGTTTATTTGTAACCCAGGAAAAGCCTACTCAAGCGTTGACTATAATCATGCAGAAAAATTACTTGGTGACTTTCACCATTCATTTTTGATTAAAAATTAAATTGTATGAACATAGGAATAAGAGGTATTTCTTATCTTCATTTAAAAATATAAAACCAGAGAACACAGCTCCAATAAATTAATGCAGAGTTTTTGAAACTTTCATTTAAGTTAAGGTTAAATGCAAGCTTCTTCATTGTTTGTTCAATATTCTAGGCAGTGCAATTAGGCATGAATAAAAAATAAATTGATAAGCAATAAAAAGTTAAAAATGTCATTTTATATGCGATATTTAACCTTTGCCTATGATAGCAAACATCTCAAAGAATGTATTCAGAATTTTTTGGACAGGTATTACATAAAATTAAGTTATATTTCTATACACTGGTAAAAAATGGAAATATATAATTTTAAAAGTATAGTTTACAGCAGAAACAAAAATCTTAGTTATTTATAAATTAATCTAACAAAGAAATTTCACAAACATTATAAATATTGTTGAATGTCATAAAATAGTATTCAAATATAAATTAAGAAATACTATGCACATTAGTTGGGAAACTAACATAGTAAATACATCTTGCCTAAAATTAATTTATGTTAGCAAATCTAAATCTTTTTTGGTCTGCATGCCTCTTTAAAGTCCTAAAAGAATACTGTACCTTTTGAGAAATATCTTTCTTTTCCTTCACCCCTTAATCTCTGATAACTCCCATTTTATTCTATTATACTACACATTCTTTTTTATTTTTTTTTTAACATTTTACACAAAGTGAGATAAAGCAGTATTTATCTTTCTGACTGTCAAGGGTGTCCAAACGTTTGGCTTCTCTGAGCCACATTAGAAGCAGAAGAGTTGTCTTGGGACACACATTAAATACACAAAAACAAAAATCTGTTTAAAAAAAACGGTCCATGAATAATTTTTGTGATGTCCTCTATAACAGATGAGCAAAATATTTCTCACATAATCCACATGAAGCCTGAGGGGGTTGGATTGGACACCCGGCGAATGTCCTCATGGTTCATCCATTTGTCCCAAATGACACAATTTTCTTCTTTTTGTAAGGCTGAGCAATGTTGCATAATATACCCATCCACCTGCTGGGCACTTAGAGTATTTTATAGTTTGGCTGTTGTAAATAATGATGCAAGGAATATGGGAGTGAAAACATTTTTGGGATATGGTGATTTTGTTTCCATTGATTATACACCCAGAAATGGGATTGCTAAAGTACGTGTTAGTACTATTCATTTGTCTTTAAATTTATTCTGCAAATACCAGCAAGGCAAACTCCTTCATCCTTTGGGAATCTTTGAAGCTGCCAAACAAAGGCTAGCCCTTGAGATGATTGTTTAGGGAGACAGCAGACAGGTCAAAACACACAACTACAATTCTCTGAAATTAAGGCCAGCGTACTCCCTCTGATTCCAGTAACACCAGGAATGCTGTCTCTTCATGGTCACTGTTAAGCTGGGCATGAGATGTTAAGTGGGTAAATAAAGATACTGCTGTGCTTCCTTATTGAAATTCTGCAGCTTCTTTCTTTATTCAGCATTACCCTGGTTATTTTAAGTTTCATTATTAGATTATAGAATTCTGAAAAATGTTGATTCTGACTGTTTTGTTGCCAACTTATTTATTACTTTTTTATTAAAGTAAGTTTATTAAAACAGTTTTAATAAAGTAAGTTTATTAAAACAGTTCCTTCTCAGCCATTTTGAGTGAAGTCACTTCTAAAAAATAATCCTTACAACATGATGAATTTTCTTATTACTTCCATTTGCTTTTCTTTAGTAATGGACATTTTATACGTTTTCTTCATTTCTTTCTCTGGGCATTATCTGTGCAAATTCTTTGCTCATTTTCTCCTGAGCTAACCTTTTGTAGTAAACTATTCTAGAAAGTATTCTTACTACTCAATTATTGGAAAATATTTTTTCAGGTTTTTATTTTTAAATTATATTTATGGAAAGTTTCTAAATTATGAAGTTGTAACTATTAATTATTTTTCTTCTAAGATTTTTTGCCTACGATGTCATGATGCTTAGAAAGTATTTCTCTATCACACTGATAACATTTGTTTACTTTTGTGGATTTTTTTAAACTTCATTCAAATTAATATGAGGGTAAAATATTTAGGTTCCATTTTTCTCATTTCCGGGTTAAAGTTCCATCTGTAGAAGAGCCCCTCACCCCGGGGGTGTGTTATACACCCCCACATTAGGTGAAATCCCACTTCCTGCCCCCGCTCCTTCTGCCAAACATCCTCCTCCTGCCCCCCACCCCCGCTTCCCTCTACTCCAAAACTGGACCATATTAGTGTTTTATTGTTCTTATGGTCATGTAATTTTTTATATATTGATTTCATATTAGTGTGGAGTACATTGGATATTTACTTTTTCATTATTGTGATACTGTTCTAAGAAGAATGTGTTTTAGCTCCATCCAGGTAAATGTAAAAGGTGTAAAGTCTCCATTTTTTTAATGGCTGTATGTCTGTCTATTTATCAATCTATCTATCTATCTAACAGTTTGTTGATCCATTCATGGGTTGCTTCTATGACTTAGCAATTACAAATTGAGCTAGTTATCTTTTTTTTTTGCAGTTTTTTGGCCAGGGCTGGGTTTGAACCTACTGCCTCCAGTATATGGGGCTGGCTCCCTACTGCTTTGAGCCACAGGCGCTGCCCCAAGAATTGAGCTAGTTATCTACCCAGAAGAATAAAAATCACATTATCACAAAGACATTTACATTTGTGTTTTTGTATTTTGTGGTAAAACTTCAACCTAAATGCAGACTACTTTGTAGTATAGGTTATAAAATTTATTTAATTTCACACTTTTAATTGCCTTGTTATAAATCTAATCCTATGTTTTAAAAAAAGCCATTAAAGATGCACCACTTAGAATATTACTTTTATTCTGTATTAACATATTCATTGTGTATCTTGTGAATAATTGATTCCATTATAATAATATTTGCATTCCATACCATTCATATTTTTATAACATAATTAAATATCTCTAGGCCTTCTTATTCTGAACCTTAACATTTGTTGCCAAAATTATCTTGCCCTTAAGATTAGATTTTTTGGCTCTGTGCCGGTAGCTCAAGTGGCTGGGGAGCCAGCCAAATACAACAGAGATGGCAGATTCAAATCCAATCCAGGTCCCCCAAACAACAATGATAACTACAACCAAAAAATAGCTGAGTATTGTGGTGGGTGCCTGTAGTCCCAGCTACTTGGGAAGTTGAGGCAAGAGAATTGCTTGAACCCAAGAGTTTGAGGTTGCTGTGAGCTGTGATTCTATGGCACTCTACCCAGGGCAACAGCTTGAGACTCTGTCTAAAAAAAAAAAAAAAGATTGGATTTATTCCTCCTATTCCTTTTATCTTTACTAAATATATGTTTGTAATCTTAAAGTAGGGCCTTTTCATGGTAATTATATTAAAATAATTCACAAATAAGCATATATTCATAATAGAAAAAGAGAAAAATTCAATTTTGTCTAGAAATTACATGCCATTTCAAATGATCTTTGAATTGGCAAAACCTGGGGACTCCACACATCTCATGGATTTGCTGGAAATGTGAAAGTGAGAGCCCAGTGACATGGGAATATGGACTTAGGCACATTAGTTTACATTTGTCTACTCAATTTGATCTTACTAAGTTATTTAAGGCTCATTATTTTCAAATGTACATACAATGTCTCCACTGTTAAATATTGGCAATCACAGTTTCATCAAAGAGTTAATTTAAGTAATGAGTGCCAAATTGGTTTAAAAACAATTGTTGTATAGATATTAGGCGATCCCTGTCTTTCATGAATTAATTTGACACATTTTCTTGACATATTTACTTGAGGTAGGCTTAATGTGTAATGATATAAAGGTTTCCAGGTATAAAGAATAAAATGATGACTTCATTTCCACAAGAAACTCCACTGCATAATTGAATTTCCAGGTACAGTCAGGATTTAGCAGACTTTGGGAATCAGAAAAGTCTAGAGGGACTGTTTTCCTCTGACCCTCAAAGTCCTTTTGCTACTTTGTGACTGTGTTTTCTACTACCTATTGTAAGCTCCTGTTTCCCTGGGGTCCCCCTGCCTTCTCCCATTCCCCCGCCCTATGGGCCTTCCCAGCCATGTTCCCAGGCCCCCTCCTTCCCCCTAGGGTTGCCAAGAACAAGTTTCAGTACCAGGAAGAAAAGTTCCAAGTTTCACAAAACCCCCAAGTTCTCAGTAGATGAACAATGGTGGAAAATTCACTGAGACTTGATTAATTACTGTTGTATAACCATAACCGTTGTGATATGAGATGTATCCATTGTTAACCAAAGCTGTATTAATCATTGTTACATTGCTGTAGCCATTGCTGTATTCATGACTACCTGAGCTGTAACTCCCCCTTAACCTGCCATTTTTCACTTATGTAGTATGCTTGCACAAACCTATTAAAGACAACCTACCCCCTACTTCTGGGCTGCTGACTGCGTCTCAGAGCAGCAGCCCCTGTGGCAGGTAAAATGAATTACCAATTAATTACATCAAAGTAGGGGTCTGACTCTATCCTTTCAGGTCATAGAGGGTATAACATACCTTGTAGAATGGAAACCTGCATGGATATTTTAATGGAAACTCTAAAAATAAGTAAAGTGTTAATGTAAAAATGTAAAAACATGAAATATTAAAAACTGTATTTGATTGATGGACTTTTACTTCCTTATTCAAATATACATACTCATAATTACATTTTTATTTTCTTGTTTTAGAAAAATAAACTAATCATGGCACATAGGTAGATTTCTGGAAGTGGGAGGATTCAAGTATTTATTTTTAACTATAATTAAAAGTCTTTAATGAAGCCAAGTTTTGAAATATTACTTTTTATAGAAACAAATTTTAATGACAGCAATTTAAATGCTGAATTATTTATTTGAAAACGAAAAGCTATAGGAAATATGCAATATATGCATTCAAGTTTAATATTAATATAATTAGTTTGGAATAGTTCTCATTTAAGTTTGGTCAAGTTTCTCCCAAGTAATTTGTATAAATATGAATTGAAAGAGAGCAGATATAATGCATCTTTGAGTCAATTGAAACAAACCTGAGCACTTGAAAATTTTTTTTGAATCTAGGCTTATGTTAAAACAAAAGGAGGTTGAAACATAATCTTACAGACATAATGTCTTGGCTTTCCATGGATTCTGGTATCAGTGATAGCACCTACTTCTTGACAACTAGCAAAAAAAGCCGAATTCTTCTTGATGGACAGCAAGTAACTGTGCTCAATTTCTCAGGCCAGCATGACCTACAAATGAGGTTCCCTGGTGAGGGCAGGATGAGTCATTTCCACAGCTCAGTTGAGAGTTATGTGGAAAATAGTTTGGAATGGTCTCCATAACAGCCCATTTAATTTTACCCTTTTAATCACTCTGTTTTATGAAATTGGATCTTCCTAACAGCATAAAATGGTGCAACACTCTGAAATGCACTTCCTTTAGTTGTTTTGTTTTCGATTTTTTTCCCCAAACAATAAGTGCCTTATCACATACATGATGAGTCTCTGGTGAAACACCACATACCCGCAGTCATGAACGCACACACATAATCATGTACACACAGACACAACCACTGAAGAACAATTTGAGCCAATAAACATTCCAATTTCATTTGTTATTACATCTACATTTGTTGAGGACTGGGGGTCCTAGTTCCTCACACCCGTTTGACCTGGTTCAATTACTCGACTGAGCCAGAAAAGTTCAACCTAGAAAGTTCAACCAAAATACAATAGTAATAAAAGTGGGTGGAAGCTGAAAATAAAACTGGAGCAGCACAGGCAGCATGAATAGAAAGAAAAAGTAACCTGCACAAGTTTCAGAGTAACAGAGAGAAATTTTACTTGAGAACAAAGGGGAAGTTTGGAGCACTTCCAAAGAGAACAACTGGAAGTGGGTCCCTCTCATGAAGAAGAGGTGGGAGAGATGGAGGCACAAAGGCCTGCAGGGGTATAAATACCTGTTCCTCTCAGTTTGAAATTGGTGGGACTCTTTCACTGGCCTCTCTGTGCCTCCAGGCACTATCCCTCTTTTCTATCGGTCATTGGTTACCTAGGTTTCCTCACACCCACACTTTTCTCTCTATTTGGCAAGAGCTGCTGAGTGTTGAATGTTCCTATGAGCCCTCCAAACTTCCTTATTCAGCAGGCCAGGCTGCATCCCCTTAAGCCCCTTTCTCTCTGTCCTTTCTCACCCTGATCTGTAATGTTTGAATAGCACTTTATATAAATTAACTTTTGCCTTAACAAAAGTGAAGATAGTTCTGATTGCAGACACATATGTTAAACTTGCTAAGTGACTAAGTGCCAGTGTCCTGGATGGAGGAAATAGTGTCTTATTCTCGGTATCCTCACTGCAACTTTGCAAGTGGCAAATCCACTTTACAAGTGAGGAAAAGGAGACTCAGAAAAGGCCAAAAACTCATGCACAGCCATTCATTAATTCATGGGGAACTGGGTGTGCATTTTGGCAAATTCCAAAGCTTAATGTCTGTTTCTTTCTTTAAGTATTTATTGCTGTATTTATTTATTTTCTTTCTTTCCTTCTTTTTTTTTTTGAGACAGAATTTCACTTTGTCACCCTTGGTAGAATGCCATGGCATCATAGCTCACAGCAACCTCCAGTTCTTGGGCTTAGGCGATCCTCTTGTCTCAGCCTCCCGAGTAGCTGGGACTAGAGGTGCCCATCACTATGCCTGGCTATTTTTTTGTTACAGTTTGGCCAGGGCCAGGATCGAACACGCCACCCTCCATATATGGGGCCGGTGCCCTACCCACTGAGGCACAGGTGCTGCCCTATTTATTTTATTTCTTTACTCATCAGAATAGTTGTCTAGTTTGCTCATTTTACGTATTTGTAAATCAAATCTCAGACCAGTAGAGATAGATAAGGTCTAAAGCCTCATAAGCGAAAGCTGGTGAGGCTGGCCTGTTCTTTCACCTTTTGACTCTAGATCTTTGGTTCTTTGTATCATGCCATATGTGAAAGAATTTTTTAAAAATAAAATCTGTACTAAGATATTGATTAAGATAAAAGAAACCTCAATAGGCATAATGGCTCACACTTGTAATTCCAGTACTTTGGAAGACTGAGGTGGGAGGATGGATCAATTGAGGCCAGAAGCTCAAGACCAGCCTGAGCAACTTAGGGAAACCCCATCTCTACAAGAAATAAATGGTTAGCTGGGTATAGTGCTGTGTACCTGTAGTCTCAGCTACTCAGGAAGCTGGGGCAGGAGGATCACTTGAGCCTGGGTGTTGGAGGGTGCAGTGAGTTATGTTGACACCACTGTACTCTATACTGGACAATAAAGGAAACCCTGTTACAAAAACAAGAAGGAAAGAAAGAAGGAAGGAAAGAAAGAAAGAGAGAGAGAAAGAAAGGAAAAGGAAAGGAAAAGAAAGGAAAGGAAAAAGAAAACTGAACAAAGACAAACAAACAAAACAATCAACTAATAAGGAATCAATGAGAATCGTGTAACTGTTGGGCCCCTGAGGGCCATAACATCTCTGCCTAGTATCTGGTACAGAAATGCTTAAAGTAGTTGATTAAAAATTATCATATACATTTTCACTAGATTGTTCATTGCAGCTCAATTTACAACCTCCAAGATGTGGAAATGACCCAAGTGCCCATCAACTTATGAATGGATTAATAAACAGTGATATATATGCCATGGACTACTATTCAGCCATAAAAAGATGGAGACTTTACATCATTTGTATTAACCTGTATGGAATTAAAGAACATTCTCTTTAGTAAGGTATCACAAGAATGGAAAATTAAGTATCCAGTTTGCTCGATCCTAATATGAAGCCAGTAGACAAACTAATACATGCCCACACAAGAGAAAAATTCAATTTAATTCAAGCCAGGAAGAGTGGGGAGGAGGTAAAGGAGAGACAGGAGGAGGGAGGGGGATTGGTGTGCTCCCACTTAATGGGCATAATGTAAGGGTATATGACAAACCTCCCAGGTGCAGAACACCATGGGGACCTCACCTAACAAAAGCAAACATTGTACCCTAATTGTACTCTCATATTAATCTGAAATCAAAAAGTTAAAAAATAAAAATTGTCATACAAATTTTTGTGTGATTTTCATTAAGAACATATATCTAGATATAACAAATTTATTTTCTATAATTTTAATAATAAAGAAGAAAACTTCTAATAAGCTTTAAAAGAAACATTTCCAGATAAAAATTCTACAGGTCATATACAAGGGTACAAAAATGAAGATGGCTTAGACATGACATCAGTGAACACCAGAAAAAATGTGGAAAATGTAGTTTAGAGGAGAAATAGCTGTGCCCAGTGAAAGCAAGCACATATTGGCAGAAATTATCCTACTTAATCTCTAGGCAGTATATGCTTGTTTTTAAATATATGTATATGTAAAATGAACATAATTTGCATTGAATCATCTTTCACGAAGCACATTTTGAAAAAAATGGATAGTTCCTTCCCTATAATACAACATGATGCTTTTAACAAAACAATGTGAAGGGAAAAATCACCTCACATTCCATTCCAAATGCAAGTATTAACTCATCATAGTCAAGGTTAATATGTTGAAATCTGTTTCAGTGTTAACACAGCGTCTCTTTCTCTGGGAAGCTGTAGATGCTGAGAGGCCTTGTTGCTGCCTGGAAAGTGACAGCACTGAGCAGGGAAGCTTACCAGTTGGTGAGTCCAAGAAAGCCGTCATCAGACTTCACATTAGCCAACGTTAACATGACAATTTGTTATGTACAAGGCTTTCACCTTGAGTTAGGAAACTAGTTTGGGATTTTGGTTGTCATGAACATACACAACTTTTTGACAATCGGAAACAGCTGACGTTAAGTGGGAAATGCTTGTATAATTAAAGCAGATATTAAAAATAAGGAGTGTCAACAATGTAAAGTATTTCAACAATTATGGTGTCAACTTTTCTTTCTGAAAAGCTGGCTTATATATGTAGTTTAACATATTTAGATGGTAACGAATGAATATGAAGTAATAATTCACAATTTAATTAGTCATACTATAGAAAGAGTATAATGATGATTCACAACTGTGAATAAGGTGACTTTAAGTTTTTTTAACATTATTAATAATATTGATAAAATATCAGCTACCATATTCAGAGTATCATAGGTATTATGAAATGTTGAAATAAAAATAATAACATGGCAACATTTAGAATGATGATGGAAACAATAGTTAAGTGTGTAAGTTTTTTTCACTGATACAACTAGTGTCATGGACTGAATTGTGTCTGTTCCAAATTCACATGAATGTCTAGTTCCCAGTGTGATTCAACTTGGAAATGGGTCCTCGAGGAGGTAATTAAATGAGTTCACAGGATGAATCCCTAGTTTAACAGGACTGATGTCCTTACAAGAACAGGAAGAGACACCAAATCCATCCCTCCCTCCCTCCCCTCTTTTCCTCTCTCTTTCTGGCCATTTGAGAAGGTGGCCATTTGTAAGGCAGGAAGGAAGCTTTTGTCACTGTGATCTTGGACTTCTAGCCTCCAGAACTGTTAGAAAATCAATTCCTATAGTTTAAGCCACCCATTCAGTATTTTGTTATGGCCATTAGAGTGGACTAATGCAATTGAGTCATGGCAGTTATTTTATCATTCAAAAATTTGACAATTATTTAAATTATACTGTAAGACTTTCTTTGAATTTAGAATAAGGAATACAGTGTATCTGAAAGAATCATACACAAGGCAATAATGACAGAGCTATACAACAAAGGGATGGTTACAAGAATAAATGTTTCCTTAATGACAATTATTATATTAATATAATCTATATAATATAAAACAAAATTCCCCACAATTAGTTAATAACAATAAACAAAATCTTCAACAGAATTGAGTTGGATTCTCTTTTTAAAAGGAAATACATGGCAGAAACTCATGAAAGAAAATGATATTTTATTTATATACTGAATTTCTGTAAAGATTGTAACCCAAATTAACAGATGAATTACCTTTTCCTTGCAAGACCTCATTAAATTATAATAAAAATGTCTACTAGTTATGTAAAAAAAAAAAAAAGCATATCAGGACAAGGGCAGAAAGTATGAGAAGGGCCACATACACTGGAGTTGGAGGGTTCAAACCTGGCCCCGGTCTGCTAAACAATGATGACAACTATAACAAAAAAAATAGCCAAGCATTGTGGTGGGCACCTGTAGTCCCAGCTACTTGGGAGACTAAGGCAAGAGAAGCGCTTAAGCCCAAGGGTTTGAGGTTGCTGTGAGCTGTGATGCCAGGACACTCTACCAAGGGTGACATGGTGATACTCTGTCTCAAAAAGAAAAAAAAAATAATAAAAACAAAGGAAAAGGCAGAGGTGAAATAGAGGACAGTGACATCCTGATGGTGGCATAAGGGTCTCCAAGGGGCTGCTGTGTGCAGGGAGGCAGTGCCACAAGGACCTCAAAACTCTTACAATTTGCTATTGCTCCTGTGTATCTTTTTGTGTGAAGGTGCCACAATATGATTCAGTAAACAAGGAAATAAAGCAGGGAAAAGTAAGAATTAGGATTTGTGGAATTTAATGGACAATAAGGGCATATTATAGAAGATGGTTGCACAGCAGCCCTGAGGAAACGTCAGTCCGGACTGGGGGAGAAGAAATTACCCCAACATTCCTGGAAGGCTGTGTAGGAAAGTGGAAAACTGTTCAAATATCTGTTCAAATATTACGCTGAAGTTTAAAAAGTTGTACAATTATTGATTTGGAGGCTTCAGTAGTGTCAATGTGATGTAAGATGAGAGAAAAAAAGGCAGAGGGTTAACGAGTCCAGATTTTAAAAGACAAAAAAACCTGACAGGTTAATGAAATGCATGATCCTTGTCTGGACTCTGGGTTTTAAATCAAAATAAAGCAAATGTATAAAAGTTGTCATAACCACTGGGCAAATTTGAATATCGCCATATAATGCATTATGTGGAACTGTTATGTTGATGTCAGTGTCAATAATTGTGAGATGCAAGTGGGAGAACTGGTTTAGAGCTATTTGTGAAGATGTCACAGGAGTTCCATTCTGTAGTGTTCAGGGTGAAATGATACACAAAATGTGCACCATATTGGAGTGGATTAGGACGTGTGTGTATGCATGTGTATGTGTATAAAGTTCAGAGAGAGATCAAGTTCAGCAAAATATTGAAAGTTGGTTGATATACATGAAAGTAGAGTAATGTTTATTGTGTTATATCTGAACTTTATGAATGTTTAACAATTTCCAAAACAAATATAAATAGGAAGTTAAGTGGTGTAAAGAGAAAATAATGAACTCAAAGAAAATAAAATCTCCATGTAGAAAGAAGAAATGAGTAGTTTGAATTATTCAGTAAACAGCAATTAAATAACTGTTACAATGTTCACCCTTTTTATTGGTTTAACATTGATTAAGTTCTTCTGGAAAGTAAGAGTAGAGTAGGCATTGATATAAAGCTAATTTTTTATATTTCAAATCAGGAAATAAATATACAATGTGTAAAACCAAAAAGAAATCAATACCTTTAAAAGTATTTTATTTCAAGGCATAGGAGCAAATGACTTTGAGAACCAATTCAAATAATGCAAGAGGCCGCAACTGGAGAGGCCTCCCACATACTTGGATGTGGTAGAGTCTACTTAAATTTCATGATTAGCTTTGTCTTACAATTAGCTATGTATGAGTATGCATGTCACAGTTTTAAATAATTATTAAAATTAAAATATTATAGATTCTTAGTAGTTAAATTAAGCAAAACCACATAATAATTGGAGACTATTCTTTTTTTTTTTTTGAGATAGAATCTCAAGCTGTCACCCTGGGGTAGAGTGCAGTGGCATCGCAGCTCACAGCAACCTCAAACTCCTGGGCCCAAGCCATTCTCTTGCCTCTCAGCCTCCCAAGTAGCTGGGACTACATGTGTCTTCCACACTGCGCAGCTATTTTTTGGCCTGGACTGGATTCAAACCTGCCAGCTCTGGTGTATGTGGCTGGCACCCTAGCCTCCTGAGCTACAGGCCCAGAGCCAGAAGACTATTCTATAGAACAGCCAAGTCATAGGCAGGGTCTGGACTGGACCTCAGGAACTCTGCAGTACCACGTACCTGACTGTTGGGAAAATCTCACCACCTCATCTTCCTTCTTGTTATAAATTAGTTCACTTTACAGTCAGGAAAATGCAGCCCTTGAAAGTTTCTAATTTATATTTTACAGTTTTAGCACAGGCTAAAGCCCAAAAATCCAGGGAAAGTTTATGGTCTGACTCAGGCCAGATTTCCATGCCTGGGTCAATCAACTGAAAGAAGGGAGATGGTTGAAATAATGGTGGCAGTTTCTTAAGGAAATATCGAGAAATGAGGGTGCTCTGAAATTTTACCCTACTTCTAAGGGTCAGGCTTTCACAGATTCATAGACACTGGCAAAAGCCATGAGATTTCTGGGTAAGAGACAAAGGACATCATTACCAGTGGTGTAGTAGGCAGCTTGAGTGTCACAGTTTTTTCAAAATAGCCTTATTGAGATTGAATTCACAATCCATGTAATCTACCCACTGCAAGTGTAGAGTTCAGTGGTTTTTAATATATTCAAACAGATGTGCAACTAACACCACAGTCAATACTAGATTTCATTACCTCAAAAAGAAACTCTGAACCCTTTAAGCCATCCTTTCCCCAGCCTGTCCCACAGCCCTAAGAATCCATTAATTTACTTTTTGTCTCTACAGAGTTCTCTATTTCTTACTCTCATATGAATGAAATAATAGAATATGTGAACTTTTGTGACTAACTTCATTTGGCATAATGCTCTTAAAGTTGCATCATGTAGGGGCATCTATCAGTATGTTATTTTTATGTCCCAATAATATTCTATTGTATAGATATAGTACATTTGTCCATCCATTTATATGTTGATAAAAAATTGAGTTATTTTGCTTTTGACTGTTATGATTAATGCTTTTATGAATATCTGTGTACAGTTTTGGAGTGAACATTTATTTTCATGTTCCCTATATATCTAGTGGTGGAATTGCTGGATTGTATGATAACTCTCTGCCTAACTGTTTGAGAAACTGCAAGACTGTTTTCTATGGTGGAAGCAACATTTATATTCCTACCAACAGTGTATAAAACTTCTGATTTCTGTGATTCCTTTGCATTCCTGACAAAACATACTGTGATCTATTTTTGATCCTAGTGATCCTAGTGATAGGAAGTGATATTTCATTGTACTTTAAAAAGGCATTTCCTTAAAAGCTAGTGATGCCTACCATCCTTTTCATGTGGTGATTAGCCTTTCATTTACTTTTGTTGGCGAAATGTCTACTTAAGCTCTTTGTCCATTATTTGTCGTTTTTCCTTTTTATTGTTGATTTAGATGTTCCAGATACCAGTCTCTTCTCAGATCTATGATTTGCAAGTATTTTATCCCATTCTGTATCTTGTGTTTCACTCTGCAGATGGCATCTTTCAAGCACATTTCAAAAAAATATGAAGTCAAATGTATCTGTCCTTAGCTGCTGTTGCTGTTCCTTGGATGTTTCATGTTATATCTGAGAACTCATTGCCGAATCAAATATGAGGAAGGTTGATAGCTATGTTTTCTTCTAAGTCTTTTGATACATTTAGCTCTTCTATTTATGTTTCCTACTTTCTTTGTTCCCCTTGAGACAGAGTCTCACTGTTACTCTGGGGAGAGTGCCACAGCTTCATCATAGCTCATAGCAACCTTAGTCTCCTGCGCTCAAGAGATCCTCTTGTCTTAGCCTCTCAGTAGTTGGAACTTCAGGCACCCACCAGGGTCTTCCTCTATCTCAGGCTGGTCTTGAACTCCTGACGTTGAGCAATCCACCTGCCTCAGCCTCCCAGAGTGCTAGGATTATAGGCATGAGTCTCTTCTTTTTCAGTACTTTGACTATTCAGAGCCCTTTGTAATTCCACATGAATCTTAGAATCAGCTTGTCAATTTTCATAAAGAAGAAAGCTGTAATTCTGTCAGGAATTGTGTTGAATCTGTATATCAGTTAGGAACAATATTAAGTCCTCTGATCCATCAACATAGAAAGCTTTTGCATTTATTTAGATCTCCTTCACTTTCTTTCAGAACTGTTTTATAGTTTCCAGAGTATAAGATTTGCACTTCTTTTTTCAAGGGTATTCTTCAGTGCTTTGTTCTTTTGTGCAAGCATTATGAATGGAACGTTCTAAGCTTCGTGTTTGCATCACTTTCCCTTGCCCCCAAGGCCTAAGGGCTGCTACACACATAGTGGGTTTTCACTATAGATGGTGAACCCCAAACTTGGGAAGCAGCAATCTTTAAAAAGGATGTGAGCACACTACCCATCATTTGCCCTGGAGGTTAATAGTCTAATCATCTTGGAAGGCAAACAAGTCTTCTCTCTACCCTGGAAAGAAGTACTATTTCTATCTTCTAAGGATATATGCTATGCAAACATATCTGGAAAAATAGTTTACAGCAAAAGCTAGTACAACATGTGCAGAAACAACAAAAATCTATGCAGAATTATCTTCCAGTAAATATATATGTGGTGTGGGGAACAGAATGCTCTACTAAAGGATGGAGTTCTGTAAGGATCATCCAGTCATTCTTGCAACATAACTCAATTCAGGAGAGATCCAGAGAAAGAGTCAACTGAGAAAAAATAAAATTAAAAGATAGCAAGCATTAAATTATACAAAGGGAGTTTATTTTTAATAATCAGAAAAAAATTTGGTATCAAAAAATATAAAAGTCTGAAATAATTGGGTCTCAAATAATGTAAAATATAGATTATTAACAGATGAAAGAAACAGATGATAATATGATATGATAATATAAATGAGAATATAAATTACTTCAATAGAAAATTGAGTAATTCTGGCTCAGCACCTGTGGCTCAAGTGTCTAAGGCGCCAGCCACATATACCTGAACTGGCAGGTTTGAATATAGTCTGGGCCCACTGAACAACGACAGCTACTACCAAAAAAATAGCTGGGCGTTGTGGCAGCGCCTGTAGTCCCAGCTACTTGGGAGGCAAAGGCAGCAGAATCACTTGAGCCCAGGAGTTGGAGGTTGCTGTGATGCCACAGCACTCTACCCAGGGTGACAGCTTCAGGCTCTGTCTCAAAAAAAAAAAAAAAGAAAAGAAAAGAAAATTGAGTAATTCTGAATTAATAGATATAAGCAGTCCCATGGTTATGAACAAGATAACAAGGTTTGTTCTTAATTTGAATTTATGTGTAAGTTAGAACATGTATGTTTACCTATTACCTATAATAACCTCTATTTGTAAGTGCAAATCATACATCAGTAGGATGTTTGTATCCTGGGACTTAGTGTAATAGCCCCTGTTCATAAGTTGAAGTGGTATGTAAGTGAGATGTTGTAACTTGTGTAATTACTTTGTATAATTAATATGGTAAATTCTAGTTAGCAAACCAAAATATTGTAACACTCTTATAAGACAAATACAAACTATGTATGACAATCTTATTATATAGGATGACCATAAAGTTTGTGTGCAATTGAAAATAGTTAATATAATATTTCTAAATAGGTAACATTAATGATTTCAAAGAATGAGAACTGTACTGGATATACTGTTTAACAAATGAAATAAAGCTGGAAGTGTCTTTAAAATATATGTATAGCAAATGGTTAACCAAAACTACTAAATTACTTAGATATTGGTTACCTACAACTGTAAGAATGTTAGCAGAGTAGAAATATTATCTGCATTTATAGACTCTTTAGAAAATATTAATATTAAAATAAATGAAATAAAACCATGCTGGATAGGGGAAGTGAATTAATATCTCTCAATTCTTTCATTATTAAAAAATAAAGCATATAAATATGCTTGTAATACTTTCTGAATAGCTATCACAAACAATATCAAACACTATGTGCTACATATAATTTCTCCAATCAGAGGCTTTTCTTTTCACTATCTTGCTTGTTTTTCATATGCATATTCATAAATTTTTTGATAAACTGTTCTGTTTTCTGTGTGGTTGCTGCAATATACATCCTGTATAAATCTTGCCTACACCAGCATCATTAAGATGCTCTTTTTCTTTTACAGCTTTAATTGTTTTACCTTTATAATTAGACTTTCATAATCAAATTCATCTAGGTTAGATTTTGCCTATTTAGTCAAAATTGATTTCTCCTATGACTGAGGAATTAATTAAACATTAGTATTGAGAAGACCATCCATTACACAGTTTTATCTTTGTCCTAAATCAAGTGACATTTTGTGGTTCTATTGCTGAGCACCCTATTCTTTTTCCTGGGTTTATTTGTCTGTTCTCTCACTATAATCACAGTGTTGTGATCACCACGCTTGATGATAAGAACTGCTATTTGGTAGTATAAATCCTCCAGCTTTGCTGTTTTCCATGATTGTCTGTCTTTTACTGGCTCTATGCATTTCCACATAGATTTTAGGATAAGCTTGTTGGTTTAGACACACACACGCACACACACACACACATGTGCATAAAGCTGCTGATATGCTGATGGGTATTGCATTGAACCTATACATTAACTTGGTGAGAGCTGTCACTTTCAAAATACTGTGTTCAATATTTCAATTCACCAATATTACCAGTACTGTTTATACTGTAAACAGATGTCCTTACATCTGTTTATATTTCCTTTGCAGAAGTTATGCTAATATTTATTAGAATTATTCCTGGGTATTTGATGTTGATTGATGGATTTGTAAATTATTTTTTCTTTCAATTTCAGTTCCTAATGTTTTGGGCTGGCATAAAGATGTAAAACTGATGTGTGTGTGGGTGTGCAAGAGTGTCACTAGACCATTTATAAGTGCAAATGCTAAACATGCTTACTAAATTCTAATAGTTTAACTGAAGAGTATACACATTCTACATACAAATATGTTTTTGTTTCTTGTGTTTCTTTTTCTTGTCTATTTCCCTTCTAGAATTTTCAGAACTGTGGGAAAAGAAGAGTTTACAGTGAATATATTTTATTGGTACTGATTTCAAAAAAATGCTTTCAACATTTCAACATTAAGTTCTTTCAAAATAACCAATTTGGTTATTTAAAAGTAATTTCTTTCTTATAAAAAAGGACACCTGCACTTGAATGTTTATAGTAGCAGAATTCACAACTGCAGAGATGTGGAACGAACCCAACTGCCCACCAATACATTAATGGTTTAATAAAATATAGTGTATGCATACCATGGAGTACTTATTCAACCACAAAATGAAATGGTGATCTAATATCTTTTGTGACAACCTACATGGAACTAGAAACCATTATTCTAAGGGAAACATCACAAAATGGAGAAACAAACTCATATGCTCAATACCAAGTTGGAACCAACTCATCAACAGTGAAGTGCACACATGGAAGTAAATCCAATGAAAATGGAGCTGGGGGAGGAGGGAAGGAAAGGATGGGATGGGTAAATTCACATCCAGTGGGTACAAAGGACAGTATCTGGGTAAAGAGCACACTTATAAGTTTGCTTAAATCTATACAAAAACTAAGTATATAAACAGAAAACATGTAGCCCCTAATGTTCTGAATTTTAAATAAGTAAAACTAACTAACTGCTTTTGCCTATGACTAATTAGAAAACTATTGTTTAATTTGTAAACATTTAGAAATTGTCTAGTCTAAAATAGCCAGGCACTCTGCTGGCCACCTGTAGTCCTAGCTATAGGGAGGCTGAGGCAAGAGAATTGCTTAAGCCCAAGAGTTGGAGGTTGCTGTGAGCTGTGACCCCATGGTACTCTACCAAGGGTGACATAGTGAGACTCTGTCTCAAAAAAAAAATTGTCTAGTCTAATTTAAATTATGTATTTTTACCTGTTAGTTTTAGACGTCAGATATTATGATCATTTTAATTAAATCTTCTGAAATCTCTTGTGGTCTGCTTTAAAGCCAAGCATAGGATCAATTTTGAAAATATTCCATTTTACTTGCAAAGAACGCATTTATGAAGTTATTGAAGTTATATCTATATATAGTATATATATGTGTGTGTGTGTGTATATATATATATATATATATCAAGTAAATCAAGTTTGTTAACTCTTTTTCTTATAGTTTCCACAAACTCACTGATTTATTTATTTGCTTATTTTAGTCCTGAGAAAATATGGTAAATTTTGATAAATGATTATGGATTTGTACATTTCTCAACTTCTGTTACATATTTTCCAGCAACATTAACACTTGCAAGGAATTTTACAATTTTTATACTTTCCCATTTGATTAACATTTTTGTTATTTTAAATTTCCTTCTTTACATTTAAAAATATGTCTTCCCTTAATATAATTCTTTTTTTTTTTTTTGAGACAGAGCCTCAAGCTGTCCCCCTGGGTAGAGTGCCATGGCATTACAGCTCACAGCAACCTCCAACTCCTGGGCTCAAGTGAGTCTCCTGCCTCTGCCTCCCAAGTAGCTGGGACCACAGGCGCCCGCCACATCGCCCGGCTATTTTTTGGTTGCAGCCATCATTGTTGTTTGGCGGGTCCGGGCTGGGGATTCGAACCCGCCACCTTAGGTGTACATGGCTGGCGCCTTAGCCGGTTGAGCTATAGGCGCTGAGCCCCTTAATATAATTCTTATTCACATAATAACAGCAGCTCTTTTGGCCAAAGTTCACATGAAATATTTTTTTCTTAACTTTGCTTTCTAACTTTCTTTAAATGTATCTCTTGTAAACACTAGAGCTGGTCTTTTAATCTAGTCTGGCATTGCTGTCATTTAATTGGAGTTTTTGATCTATTTAAATTTAAAATAATTATAGTTATATTTGTGTTTAAGTCTACCATCTTGGTCTCCATGCTCATGGTCATATAAATCATTGCCATTTAAAGTCTATAGTACCTATATTTTGAAGATACAATCTATGACTATAGGTTCCTCTGGTAAACAGCAGAGAGGCCCATCATCCACATCCAGTACTTCTGAGGAGTGTGCTTAGGGTTAGCTTACTGTATTTGTCATGGCTTAGCCTACTTCTGATTTACTCCCACTTCTAGAATCTAGTGCTCCAAGTGTCTCAACTGAGTTTTTATGGTCTCTTCTATAGTTCTATTCCTTTGATAGCTCCTAAATTCCAAGTTTTGGTCACCAGCAGTGTAAAATGGCAAAAATCTATTTTCTACCATATAGTCATTATGCTGGATTCTTTGCTTTTTGACCTAGAGACCTAACTGATAAACACTCAAGAGGAAAACTGGTAACGTGTGTTGATACCACTTCCTCTCATCCCTCCTTTACCTTAGGGTCCTACTCCCTCAAGTCTTATCTGCTTCAGCAGAATTAAATTTTATTTTTTCTCCTTTATGCCTTCATGATATGTCCCAAAGCTCTAAGAAATACTTTGACTTACTATCAAAATATCAAGTTTTCAATAAAAAATTTTGAGATATCCAAAGAAAAATATGGCCCACACAGAAGAGGGAAAAAAAAAAAGAAATAAAATGAATAGAAATTCTTCCTCACAAAATCCCAAGGAATGGATTTCATATACAACGATTTGAAGTTAAAGATATATGTTCCTTTGAACTGAAATATACCACAAAAAGAGAATTGAAGGAATTCAGAAAAGTAACTTATCATCTAAAGAAGAATATTAACAAAGTGATTAGTGATTGAAATTACACAAAAAAATCAAATACAAATTTTGGAATTATAAAGTAGTGTAATTGTGCTGATTTCATATACAATTTGGAATGCTTACATAATACTGGCTAATATACAGTACCCCATAAATGCATTAATGTATACATGATCTACCTCTTTATGATTTAATTTTAAAAAGTAGTGTAATTGAAATAAAAATATCACTAGAGTAGTCCAATACCAGATTTCAGGAAAGAAATTTGAAAACAGGTTAATAAAGATTACCCAGTGTGAGAAACAGAAAAACAAAATCAATAAAAATGGAAAAACCCTATGAAATCTGTGGGACACCAGTAAGTAAATTAACACACAAAATTGTAATCCAGATAAAGAAGATCAATACAAAAAGGCTGAAAATATATTTTTAGGAAATAATGGCTAAAAATTCCCCGATTTGAGGAAATATAAATACATGAATCTACAAATCCAAGAAACCCCAACATGCCACATAGATAAACTTAAAGATGAGTAAATGTGATTAAAGTGTTGAAAGACAAAGAAGGAGAGAATCTTTTTTTTTTTTTTTTTTT
>NW_003852518.1:2005976-2009550 GCF_000181295.1 Otolemur garnettii
ATCTTACTGGAGTTAGGTGATATCTCAAAGTAGTTTTGATTTGCATTTCTCTGATGATTAAGGATGGTGAGCATTTTTTCATATATCTGTAGGCTGTGCACCTATCTCTTTAGAGAAATTTCTTTTCAAGTCCCTAGCCCACCCTGACACGGGATCACTTGTTTTTTTCTTGCTAATATGATTCAGTTCTCTATGGAGTCTGGTTATTAAACCTTTGTTGGAGACATAAACTGCAAATATCTTCTCCCATTCTGAGGGCTGTCTACCCCCTTTATTTACTGTATTCTTGGCTGTGCAGTAGCTTTTTAGTTTGATCAGGTCCCAAAAGTGTAATTTTGATGTTGCTTCAAATGCCCGAAGGGTCCTCATAAAATTTTCACCCAGGCCAATTTCTTCAAGTGTTTTCCCTACATTTTCTTCTAGTATTTTTATAGTTTCATGTCTTAAGTTTACATCCTTAATCCAGTGAGAGTCTATCTTAGTTAATGGTGAAAGGTGTGGGTCTAGTTTCAGTCTGCTATAGGTCTCCATCCACTTAGCCCAACACCCTTTGTTAAATAGGGAATCTTTTCCCCACTCAATGTTTTTAATTGGCTTGTCAATTAATGGTAGGTAGCTGGATTCATCTCTTGGCTCTCTATTCTATTCCATACATCTACCTCTCTGTTTTTGTGCCAGTACTATGCTGTTTTGATCACTATTGATTTATAGTATTGTCTGAGGTCTGGTAATGTGATTCCTCCTGCTTTGTTTTTATTTCTGAGTAATGTCTTTGCTATTCAAGGTTTTTTCTGATTCCATATAAAATGAAGTATTATTTTTCCTAGATCTTTAAAGTATGATAGTGGAGCTTTGATAGGGATTGCATTAAAATTATATATTGCTTTGGGTAGTATGGACATTTTAACAATGTTGATTCTTTCTGGCCATGAGCATGGTATGTTTTTCCATTTGTTAACATTTTCAGAAGGAGAGAATCTTGAAAGCATCAAGAAAGACTTAGTTTGTCTAGTTTTTCACATATAAGCCATTCTTGAGAACATTAATGTCAATTTCTTAGCAGAAGACAAGGAGATAAAATGTTCAAAATGATGAACGAAAAAATTCTATCAACTAAGAATTCTACATCCAGCAACACTATTCTTTAAAAATGAAAATATTTTAAGACAATAAAAACTGATAGAGTTCTTCTCCATTAGCAATATTAAAGAGAAGACTTTAGATTAAAATGAAAAGACATCAGCAACTTGAATCCACCAAAGACATAAAAGTAAACCTGTTTAATGTAAACACATGCATAAATTTAAAAGTCAGTTTCAACATATTTTTGATTTGTAACCCCTCTTTTTCCCTGATTTAAAACCCAATTGCGTAAAAATTATAAATCATTCTTGTTGAGAACACAATGTATAAAGGTATAATTTATGACAGAAACAATATATATGGGAGACAGAAATATAAAGGAACAAACACTCACATGCTATTAGAATTAAACTGTTAGTCATTCAAATTAGGATATTAATTATAATATCATCACATTGTATATTAGAGAGTTCAACTCGCCTTTGTTCCTGGTTGTTTGATGGTAGACTCTGAGTCACAGAAATTTTCTGAGCAATACCTTTGTCTTTGTTATTCATGAATTACTTGGATTACATTTGAGTTTTTGCTAATGACTCAGGTTAGGAGCTAATGATTCATAGTTGTAACCATAAAGAACAACTATGTGAGTAGATATTTGGGACTCTGAGCCCACCCACCTGTGGGGAGGAGGTTGCCTGTTGATGGACGTAATCATGTGATCCATGATGAGATCAATCATGCCAACATGGTGAAGCCCCAACACTGATTGGGACCTCTAGGCTCAGTGAAGCTTCCTGGTTGGTTAACACATGGATGTGCTGCAAGAGTGACGAGTGACATGCCCTTGATATTACAGGGAGAAGGATCAAAAGCTCTGGGTTTGGGATCCTTCTAGCTCTTGCCTTAGGTGTCTCTTCATTGACTCTTCCTAATTTGTATCAATTATAATTAAACAATAATCATAAGTAGAGCACTCGCCTGAGTTCTGTGAGATATTCCAGGAAATTATCAAGCCTGAGGGGGGAACATAGGAACTTCTAGGATTAGCAGCCAATAGGTCAGAAATGTGGGTGGTCTGGGGATCCCTGAATTTTTGGCTACCATATAAAACGAAAATAGTTTTGTGAGGAGGTGTGGGAAACCTCCCAGATTTGTAGTCAGTTGATTAGAAGTGTCAGTAGCCTAGTCATTCCTGAAATTGTCACTGGCATCCAAAGTAGGAGGAGTCCTGTTGATTAAACGATTGGTTATTTAACCTATGAAGTCTGACAGTAGCTCTGAGTGGTTAGAATCAGATTTGTATTGAAGTGTTGCAATATAGCAACCATTAAAATATAAATAATACATATGTCGTAAAATAAATGAGAATAAAATAAAATGGTACACTATAAAATAGCTACCAAATACACAAAGTAGTAACGGAGGAATTGAAAACAATTCCTTAAATGATATAAGCTATATGTAAAAAATTGGCTAAGTGGCAGAAGTAATTATTTCCTTATCAAGAATTACATGAAATTTAAATAGATTAAACTTTCCATTGAAAAGGTAAAGATTGGCAGAATTTATTTAAGAAACAAAATCCTTTTATAAGAGATGCATTTTTGGTCCAAAGATACAAATAAGTTAAAAGGGGAAAAACATTGAAAATAAAGTCCATATAAAAAATAATTGAAAGAGTAGTTATTCTATTATGACCTTTTCCCCCATTGTTTGATGACACATTCTTCATTTCCCTCTGAGATGTCTCCTTTTGTAAGGATACCAGCCTATTATGTGCGCTCTACCCTTGTGACCTAATTATCTTTCAAAGGCCGCAACTCCACAAATTAGCACAATGGGGTTGGGCTTTAACATGTGCATTTGGTGGAAGCACCAAGGTTCAATCTGTAACAATGTCATTTGCCAAGCTTGGGATTTTTCTGCCATATTTTCTTCACTTTTTTTTTTTTTTGTTTTTTATTAGATCATAATTGTGTACATTAATTCTCTCATAGGATACAGTGTATTACTTCTATATGCACTTTGGAAAACTCTCCTCCAAGTGGCTTACATAGCCATCATGTTTTTCTCATAATTGTTATGTTAAGACATTTATATTCAACCTTTAGACAAATTCACCTGTACCCAAATAGGATAAATTATAGGCGTGATCCCCACAATATCATTCTCTTCACCCACCCTCTCCCTCCCCTCCCCCCTTGCCCCATAGTCTAGGGCTCTATTTGGATTGTAGCTTTCCTAAGATAGCTAACTATTAGTTTCATAATAGCGTTGAGTACATTGGATACTTTTTCTTCCATTCTTGAGACACTTTGCTAAGGAGGACATTTTCAGCTCCATCCATGTAAACATGAAGGAGGCAAGGTCTCCATCTTTCTTTGTGGCTGTATAGTATTCCATGGTGTACATATACCACAATTTATTGATCCATTCATGGGTCGATGGGCACTTGGGCTTCTTCCATGACCTAGCGATTGTGAATTGGGCT
>NW_003852518.1:2011829-2063783 GCF_000181295.1 Otolemur garnettii
GTCATTGAGCATAAGGTTATTTAGCTTCCATGATTTTGTTTGAGTCTGCAAGTTCCTATTGTTTCTGAGTTCAACTTTTATTTTGTGGTGGTCTGAGAAGATGCAAGGGATAATTTCTATTCTTTTAAATTTGCTGAGGTTAGACTTGTGACCTAGGATGTCTATTTTGGAGTATGTTCCGTGGGCTGATGAATAAAATGTGTACTCAGTTTTATTAGGGTGAAATGTTCTATAGATGTCTGTTAAGTCCAGATGCTGAATGGTTAGGTTTAAATCTAGAATTTCTTTGCTAAGCCTCTTGTTGGATGATCTGTCCAGCACTGCCAAAGGGGTATTAAAATCTCTGACTATGATGGAGCTGGGAGTAATCAGGTTGCTCATGTCTGTTAAAATGTCTCTTGAAAATTGGGGTGCATTCTGATTGGGGTGCATAATTATTGATAATTGAAATCTTATCACATTGAATACTACCTTTAACAAATATAAAGTAACCATCATTGTCCTTGCTCACTTTTGTTAGTTTAAAACCTATTGTATCTGCAAATAGTATTGCAACACCTGCTTTTTTCTGATTTCCATTAGCCTGGAAAATAGATGACCATCCCTTCACCCTGAGTCTATGCTTGTCTTTTAAAATAAGGTGCGTTTCCTGTATGCAACAGATATCTGGTTTGAGTTTTTGTATCCAGTCAGCCAGCCTGTATCTCTTTAGAGGGCAGTTTAAGCCATTTACATTGATTGAGACTATTGATAATCCTGGTATAATTTTGGGTGTCAAGTTTTTTGAAGGTTCATTAGACATCTTTGATCCTTTTGTGACTGTGGAGATTGGAATTTAGTCAAAATTTTCTGGGTGTTTTTTTGTGTGGTGGAGGATTGCGTTGGTCTTTATGGAGGATAGGTTTGAAGATATCCTGGAGGTCTGGTTTAGTAATGGCAAATTTCTTCAACATGTGAATATCATTAAAGTATTTAATTTCTCCATCGTAAATGAAGCTCAATTTAGCTAGATAGAGGATTCTGGGTTGAAAGTTGTTTTGTTTTAGGAGGTTGAAGGTTGATGACCACCCTCTTCTAGCCTGAAAGGTTTCAGCAGAGAGATCTGCAGTCATTCTAATATTCTTCCCCTTGTAAGTTAATGTTTTCTTGCGTCTAGCTGCTTTTAGGATTTTCTCTTTCATGTTAACTTTAGTGAAGTTGATTATGATATGCCTGGGGGATGTCTTGTTAGCGTTGAGTCGTGCTGGGGTTCTGCAGCTGTCTGCTATCTGAATTTCAGGATCCCTTGGCATGTCTGGAAAGTTCTCTTTCATAATTTCGTTAAGGGGAGCCTCTGTGTTTTGTGAGGCAACTTTGTCACCTTCAGGGATTCCTATGAGGCGAATATTAGTTTTCTTCGAATTATCCAAGATCTCTCTGAGTGAGAGATCTGTCTTTGTTCTCCATCTGTCAAAATCTTTGGAAGTCTGGGTGTGTTCAAAGTCTTTGTTTTCAGTGTTGGAGATTCTATCTTCTGCCTCGTCCATCCTCTGACAGAGGGATTCAATGGTGCTCTTCAAATCTGCAACCTCTTGTTTCAGTGTATTGTAATCATTGATCATTTTATCTTTGAAATCATTGAATTCCTGGGACAGCTTGTGAATGATTTGAAATTCTAGCTCCCTCTTTTCCTCCAACCTGTTGATCTTACTCCCTATCCAGATTCTGAACTCAATTTCTGACATTTCAGATATCTGTTTATGTAGTGGGTCTTCCATTGTGTCTACTCCATCCTTCTTTGGGGACGTTAATCTACTCTGGTTATTCTGGTTGCCAGAGTTTTTCCGCTGATTCCGTCCCATGCTGAATTTGCACCTTTCGGAAACTGTCCCTAAAACTGTTCTGCCAGTGGCTTCTTCTAATTTTCTCCTGGGCACAACCCAGCAAGACCCCAGGTGGTGGGGCCAGCAGGCAGGGTGATGAAGCCCACCCCTACAGGAGTCAGTGTCGCCGTCAAGGCCCTGGGAGGCAGGCTCAACCTGCCCCAGTGGAGGCCAGTTGTTCTTGCTGGCTACCAAAGCCCAGAGACAGGTGCACCGCCGGCGGGACCCTCCCAGGCAGGAGCTGCTGGACAGCAACCTGGCAAGGCCCCGTGAGGTGGGCACGTGGCTGCGCGACCTGCTTCAGCAGAAGTCAAGTGTCCTTGCAAGCCACTAAAGCCCCAGAGGCAGGCGCACAGCTGGTGGGACGGTACAACCTTCTCTGGCGGGAGTTGGCAGTGATCGAGTGCTAGGAGGTCCCAGGAGGCAGGCGCAGGTCTGCGCGACCTGTCCCAGCAGAAGTCAGCTGCCCTCACAGTTCGCCAAGCCCCAGAGGTATGCACATGAGCCGCTGGCTTGATGGCGCAACCCTTCCCCGCCGGAGCTGCTAGCCACTGCCAGCTGACAAGACCCTGGGAGGTGGGCGCGAGACTGCGTGACCTGCCCAGCAGAAGTCAATTGCCCTCCCTGGTCACTAAAGCCCTGGAAGCTGGCACACGATTGATGGGACAGCACGACCCTCTTAGGCAGGGGCTGTGGTGATCCAAGGCCAGGGGGCCCCAGGAGGCAAGCGCACAGTTGCTCGACCTGCCCTAGCAGAAGTCAATTGCCCTTGACAGCCACCGAAGCCCTGGAGGCAGGCAAGCAGCTGGCGGGAATGCGACCTTCCCCCGCAGGAGTCAATGGCAGCCACAGGCCAGCAGGGCTCCAAGAGGTGGGCGTGGCTCAGTGACCCGACCCAGCAGAAGTCAATCACAGTCAAGGGCCACCAAAGACCCGGAGGCGGACGCCTGGCAGGGTGTGTAGCCCTCCCTGTCTGGAGTCAATCCCGGTCACCAGCACCAAGGTCTCAGGACGTGCAGATAGCAGCCGGGGAGACAGCTGAGCGCAGAATGCGCTTACTGAGGGGGGTCCATCTGCAGGCAGAAACTGTAGATCAAGCAGTTCTCCTGGTGAAGGAATGGGACAGGGGCTTGGTCTTGAAAGGGTGGGTAGATGCTGTTCTTGGTTCTTCTCTCCCTGTCTCTGCCGGCAAGGGGAAGGAGAGTGGACTGGAAACTCAAAATGGCAGAGTGAATGCCACTTCCAGTTTTCTGCCTGGGGTAGGGTGTTCCAAGTCTCAACTGGGTTCCTCCAGGGTAGTAAACTTCCCTGTTGGTGGCTCTCACTCGTGGAGTGAGAGAATAGGTCCTCAGTTTATCCGTGGCCTGTAGGAGACTGGGAGGAGTGGTTGAAGAGGAAACAAAGGACAAGCACACCTTTCTTGGGGGAGGGGATGGGCGCTATTCCTTTGGGGAGATTTATGTACCTGTGGAGCGTCCTGTAGAAGTCTCCGAAGTCTCCGCCTGTCTCAGAAGAGGTGTCCTGCAGGGATCACTCTTCTCTCTCAGCTGGGCTCCCAGTTTTCGACTTTGTTGGGTGTTTCTCCAGACTTTATCCTTTCCTCTGAATAGGAGCTTCTGTTGGAGACCGGTGCCTGTCAGCCATCTTGACCACTCCGGCCACTTTTTTTTTTTTTTAAGTGTTGCTTCTGGAGACACTGATAACACGAAAGTTAGATATTTTGTTATTGTTCTAAGGTTCCCTGATTCACTGTTCATTTTGGAAATCTTTCATTCTTCTGTGGTTTAGATTATAGTTTTAGCTTGCTAAAGATGCCATAACAAAATGCTGTAAATTGGTGGCTTGAACAACAGATATTTATTATGTCACAGTTTTGGAGGGTGGAAGTCTGAAATCAAGGTTTCATCAAGACCATGTTCCCTCTAAAACTTGAGGGGAAAAGTCCTTCCTTGTCTTTCAAATTTGGGCGGTTGCCAGAGTCTTTCATGTTCCCTGGCTTACAGATGTGTCTCTCCAGTCTCTGTCTCCTCTTCACATGCTCTTCTCCTCTGTGATTCTCTGTGTCCAGATTTCCTTCTTATGAGGAAAAAGTGTTCAATGAGATAGGAAAAAATCCTATCAACCAAGAATTCTACATCCATCAATGCTATTCTTTAAAAA
This sequence comes from Otolemur garnettii, assembly GCF_000181295.1. Lineage (NCBI taxonomy): Eukaryota > Metazoa > Chordata > Mammalia > Primates > Galagidae > Otolemur > Otolemur garnettii. Next base: position 2,015,852 of record NW_003852518.1, read on the forward strand.
TGAAGACATTTAAAATAATAAAAACTGATAGAATTCTTCCTCAGTTTGGATCAGGCCCTATTCTAATTCAACATCACCTCTTCTTAACTTGGTTATAATTGCTAAGACCCTATTTATTTCTAAAAAGGTCACATTTATAGATAGTGGGTTTAGAATAGCACTATATCTTACTGAAGGACACAATTCAGCCTTCAACAGATACTTCCAAGTAATATTTCTTCAGGTTTATTGACTCTTTCCTCTGTCGCCTCCATTTTGCTACTGGGTTCATTGAGTGTCTTTTATTGGTCATTGTCTAATTCGGTTTTAGAATTGTCATTTGGTTCTTCTTTGTATTTTCTGTTTAGTACTGAAATTTTCTATTATAATGTTTACTGTTGGGATATTTGCTATTTCACATTCATACTTTTAAAGTAATTGCTGGTTAAAAGTAGCATAGTTCTAGCATCTGAGTCATTATGGTGTTGGCATCTCTGGATTGTTTTTTCCCCTTGTGAATTGAAATGTTGTTTGCTCTTCATATGCACAGTAATTTTTGAAAATTTTGAATATTATGTTATGAGACTCCATGTCTTATTTAATTTCAAATGAAAATGTTGATATTTTCCTTTATCATCTAATTGATTTAGTTATATTTAGGCCATAAATTTTGTAACTGATAGTTGTGATATTAATCTAGTTTCAAAGCCTTTGTTTTGGTCTTTAAATCTGTCCCAGCTATGCCAGGAACTGCAGTGTGCTGTAAGTTTATTTCCCTTGTTGATTAGGATCAGATCCAAACATATCCAGCTCAAGGCCGAGCTCTGGAGTTCATAAAAAATTTATGGGGTTGCTTTTCCTATCCCCTTCATTTCTATGATCTCTTTGGTAATCTCATATTCCCTGGGGTTTCTCTGTTTAGTGCTCAAGCTAGAAACCAGGGCCCTTTGAACCTAGTTCACCTGAGCCCCTTTGAACTGTGTCTCTGTTGAATAGAGTTTTAGCTGATTTTTTTTTCTTTTTTTTGCACGTGGGTGCTCATGTCATCATAGGATTGCATGAGAGGTAAGTACATGATAACAGAAAAAAGGGGAAGAAAGAAAATCATGTCCACACTCTGACCATTAGGGCTTTTCTTTCTGGACCACAAGCCCAGACTAGTAGGTTTCTCCTTATGCATTGGAAGGGGAAAATGGCAAACTCACCACTACTTTAGTTGTATGTTAAATTCTACAATAGGAATTTTCCCTGATTCACCTGATGGTATTTATGTAATTAGTGGTAAAGTACAAGTTTCTTCAACATTCTTCCTGGGATTTATGGTTGTATTTAGCAAAAGCAAAAGGAGAAGGTATGCTTACACCATTCCACATGGAAACAGAACCTGTGTCATCTCTTCTTCCTTGTGCAATTGATGTCATATGTTTTACTTTACATATACACTCACACTTCATTTTTAAAATGTTTGTTTAAATGGAATTATCAATCCTCTCTTCACTGCATGGTAGTATAAGATTCCAAAACTGACCATGTAACTAATTGATGCAACATGATGTCAATGGAAAAAATTACAATTGTTCTGTAGTCCTTACATTTTCATTAAAATATTAAAAATATCTCAACATTGGGTAAAATATAGAAAAAATAGCCAAAATAATAATTTGCTACATCATACTTCAAACATTAAAAACATTGAGAATTAAAATATTTATTTTTATGTATAAAGTATGTCGAAATTAGTCTTCTTTTTCTCATGGTATAGCTTACGATATGGAGCAAGTATCTTTTCTATGCCTTGATGAGTTATCATTACTTATTTGTAAGTTTGGTCAACTTCTAAGCATCATCCTTCGAGAGTTCCTTTGTTTTTAAAAGAATTTGTTAAAGGACTTTATTAATGTCTGATTAGCATACAAGCTGTATATATTTGATGTATCCAACTTAAAGAGTGTGAAGATAAGTATGCACTCAAAGAAACATCACCACAATCTATGCCATAAGCTTTACCATCACTTTTAAAAATTTGCTGCCTCCTTCTTATTTATTGCTATTATTTGTAATAAGAGCTCTTAAGCTACCGCTTTAGATATTCTTTAATTAAAAAAACGTTATTGCTAACCATAGGCAAGGGCTGTACAGTCAGTATCTGCAGCTTATTTGTCTCATATAACTGAAATATTGCACTACTTGACTTATATCCCCCTCTTCCCATAACTTTCAGTCCCTGGCAACCAACCTTCCACTTTCTGCTTTTCCAAGTTTACCTATTTTAGATTGATTGTATATGTGGTATCATGTAGTATTTGTCTTTCTGGGTCTGGCATCTTTCACCACGTTTATTCACATTGTCACAAGTGAAAGGATTTTCTTCTTTTTATTGGTGAATAACATTCCTTTGCTTGTATACACCACATCTGCTTATCTGTTCATGGACAGTTAGGTTACTTTCATGTCTTGACTATTGTAAACAATGCTACAGTGAATACATGAGGGCAGATACCTCATAAGTATTCTGACTTCAGTCCCTTTAGATGTATATACCTAAAAGTGGGAACAACAGACTATAAGGAAATTCTGCTTCTAATTTCTTGAGAAGCCTCCATCCTGTTTTTCTTCCATTCCTGTTTTCTGGACCAATTTATATTCCCACCAACAGTGTACAAGGATCTTTTTTTCTCTACATTCTCATCAATATATTATTTTTTGATTTTTTTTTTATTATGGCCTTTCTATAAGGTAGGAGGTAATAGCTCATGTTGATTCTGATTGGCATTTGTTTAATTATTAGTGATTTTGATCACCTTTTAATATACCTGTTGGCTATTTGCATATCATTAGAGAAATGTCTATTTAGTTCTTTTACCCCTTTGTAAAAATTACATTATTTGTTTTTGCTTTCAATTTTTTACTCCTGAATTATAGGGATCTCTTATATATTATGGATATTAATACTTTGTCAGATATATGGTTTGCAAATATTTTATCCTGTTCTGATGGTTGCATTTTCATTTTGTTGGTTGTTTCCATCGATGCAGAGGCTTTTTAGTTGAATGTGTTCCCATGTATCAATTTTTATTTTTATTGCCTGTACTTTTGGTGTTATAGGCAAAATGATTATTGCCAAGGCCAACATTCAGAGGGTTTTACCTTTTTTTTTTTTTGAGGAGTTTTATAGTTTTGTATCTTATGTTTAAGGATTTAATCAATTTTGAGTTGATTTTTGTGAATGGCATAACATTCTGGGTCAAATAACATTCTTCTGCATGTTGATAAGGAGTTTTCTCAACACTATTGAAGAGATTATCCTTTCCTCATTCTGAACATTTGGCACTGTGTTTAAAGATAAATTGATCATAGATGGACGGATTTCTTTCTGGGCCATTTCTGCTTCAGTGCCAGTACCAGACTGTTTTGATTACTTTATCTTTGTAATATAATTTGAAATCAGGAAGTGTGATGCCCTCAGTTTTGTTTTGCTTAAAATTGCTTTGGCTATATGGTATCTTTTGTGATTCCAATGAATTTTAGGACTTTTAAAATTTATGTTGAAAATGCCATTGAGATGTTGGTAGAGATTGTTTTAAATTTGTAGATTGCTTTGGATAGCATTTAATTAATTTCTTTCCATGAATGTGGAATGCCTTTCCATTTATTTGTGTCCACTTTAATTTTTGGCTTATTTTAGTGTTCAGTACAAAAGTCTCTCACCTCTCTGGTTAGATTTATTTCTTGGCATTTTATTCTTTCTGATGCTAATATAAATGGGATTGTTTTATTAATTTCCTTATCAGAAAATTTATTGTAAGTATGTACAAATACAGCTGATTCTGCCACTTTGCTAAATTTATTTATTAGTTCTATATGCATATGTGTGTGTGTAATCTTCAGGATTTTCTACATACAAGATCATGTCATATGCAAACTAAGATAATTTTTCTTTCTCTTTTTTGATTTTTATGCTTTTTTTTTCCTTTGGCCTAATTTGTCCTGGTTAAAATTTCTAAGTCATTTTTTCTGGAACTGTGCTTGCATCACACTCTGTTTTCTCTAGTCATTTTGGGTGCTTCTTTCCCCAACCTGTCATATTTTCCTTTAAACATGTGTGTGATCAATACTCAGATGAACACTTAGAGGGAACCTCTGGTGATCTGCAGAGTTCTTTCTTTGTATATCTTTGTCTTTGCATTTGTGGTCTCTCCAGACTTTCAGGTCTGTTTGTTTAACTTGTAAAGTCTGTAGGACTCTCTCTGGGTTTCTCTTACCTGGACCTTGACTGGTAACTACTTTTATTTTAATCTCCCTTAGGTTTTCAAATTTAATTTTGATAAAAATCAAAACTGTACACACTTATGGGGTTCAGTGTGATGGCTTAATATACAATGTGAAATGCTTAAATCAAACTGATTAACATTAACTGTCACCTCACTTACTTATTTTTTTGTGGTAAGACATTTATGATTTACTTTTAGTTATTTTGAAATATACCCTTCCATTGTGCACATTTGTCAAGATCCCACCAAATGCCCTCCCTTCTCCCACCAATCTCTCTTCCTCCTCCTCTCCCTTCTCCCTCCTCTCCCTTCCCCCTTGCTAGATTATATTTGTTTTTTATCATTCATATGAGTAAGTGATTATATATTGGATTCATAAATAGTATTGACTACATTGGATAATTTTTTCCCATTCTTGAGATACTTTACTAAAAAGATTGTGTTCCAACTCCATCCAGGTTAATACAAAAGATGTAAAGTCTCTATCTTTTTATGGCTAAATAGTACTCCATGGTATACATATAGCACAATTTGTTAACCCATCTGGGTTGATGGGTATTTGGGGAGCTTCTAAGACTTGGCAATTATGAATTGGACTACAATAAACACTCTGGTGTAAACGTCTTTGCAGTAAAATGATTTTTGTTCTTCTGAGTAGATATCTACTAATGGAATTGCAGAATGAAATGGAAGGTCAACTTTTAGTTCCTTGAGAATTCTCTAGACTTCTTTCCATAAAGGTTGTATTAGTTTGCAGTCCCACCAATAGTGTAGAAGTGTTCCTTTCTCTCTACTTATGCATCAGCATCTACAGTTTTAGGACTTTGTGATGTGGGCTAATCATTCTGAAGTTAGGTGAGATCTCAAAGTGGTTTTGATTTGCATTTCTCTGATGATTAAAGACAATGAGCAATGAACATTTTTTCAAGTGTTTGTTGGCCATTTGTCTGTCATCTTCAGAGAAGTTTTTCAAGTCTCTTGCCCACAAAGAAATGAGTTTTTTTTTCTTTTTTATCGATTAATTTGAATTATCTGTAGATTCAAAAATCTTCTCCCATTATGAAGGCTGTCTGTTTGCTTATTTGTAGTGTCCTTAGCTGTGCAGCAGCCTTTTAGCTTGATCAAATCCCAGCAACTTATTTTTGGAGTTGCTTCTATTGCCAGGGGAATCTTCCTCATAAAATATTTTCCCAGGCCATTATCTTCAAGTATTTTCCCTGCATTCTCTTCTAGTATTTTTATAGTTTCATGTCTTAAATTTAAATTTTTACCCAATGAGAATCAATTTTTGTTAGTGGTGAGAGGTGTAGGACTAGTTTCAGTCTTCTACAGGTCACCAGCCAGTTCTCCCAGCACCATTTGTTAATTAGGGATTCTTTTCTCCAGTGCATGTTTTTGTTAAACTACTTTCTAAATGAAGAGATCTGGGCAGTTGTCACCTTCATCTCATTGAACATCTTTTTGGATTGCTGTCCTTTTGCTGCCTCACATCCAGTGTTTTCAAACCATTACTTGATATATTTTATGCATTTTTAGTTGTTTTAGGAGGAAGGTTGTCCTGTTTTTGTTATTCATTTTCATTGAAAATGTAAGTCTCCCCAATTCATTCTTTATTACTAAAATAGCATTTTAAGCTTATTATTCACATTTTCCTATCTTAATGCAAAATACACACACATGCACACATACACACGCATAGCAATTCTACCTATGGTGAATTGTCAAAACCCCTCACAGAGGATCTGAAGTGCTTGCAGGTGATGGATTATATGACCTTGTTTCTGGCTCATTTATTCTGATCTTTTCCCAACATACCCTTTCACTTGGTTGGTTCATACCCAATTTTACACATACAGTTGACATTGAACAATATTGTTTTGAACAATATGGTGACTGCTATAGATTTTCTTCTGCCTCTGCCACTCCTAAGACAGCAAGACCAGCCCTTCCTCTTCCTTTTCCTCAACATGAAGCTCATGAGAAGGAAGATTTTATAATGACCCACTTAATGAACAGCAAATATATTTTCTTTTCCTAATGATTTTCTTAATAACATCTTCTTTTCTCTAGCTTAATTATTATAATAATTATATGTACATAATACATATAAGATACTAAATATGTGTTTATCAACTGTTTGTGTTACCAGAAAGGCTTTTGGTCAACAGTGAGCTATTAGTTAAGTTTGGGGAGAGTCAAATTTGTACATGAATTTTCTATCATGTAGGGGGTTGGCATTCCTATTCCCCTATATTGTTTAAGTGTTAACGACATTTATAGGTCTTAGACTAAATGTATCCAGAAATCTTTAATGACCACAAAAAACAGTTAAGTGCTCTACTTGTTAAAATTCAAAACCTCCTGTGCTTTCTCTAACACAGCATCATATGATATTGTATTTTCATTGTTTGCTTAATTTTTAACTATGGTTCTTTTCAAGTGTGGCTGGGAATTTTCACCAACATAGCCTGTTCTCCTAGCATCTTTCATAAAACATGACAAATGCTCAGGAACAATTGTTGAATATATAAATTTATTAAAAGTATTTTTATTTGAACTATTTCAAGTATGTTCCTACTGCAGAAAGAAACTGGGAACATGTTTTAATCTCTAATCTCTTTGAAAATATCAGTGATAAAGCAATTCACTGGATAGGGTGTGAAGAATCATTTTTGAAACTGAGCAAAATCAGCTGATTTAGGCCTTACTGTTCATATTGTAAATCCTTATACTGTTGGATAATGTAGTTACTTAGCCTTTTTCTTAATTAACCCCTTCAAACCTCTTAAAAACCTGTCTAAACATTTAGGAAGTATAAGGTTTTTTCTTTTTTGCATTTTACTCTACACTATATGATTCAGCTGAAAATCAGCTAATTCAATTGCTATAGTTTAAATGAATGTAGGCTCTGATTTGGGGATGATGTTATTATAAACACTAACCAAACACAGAATGAGTCATAATATCTCTAAGGTATTTAAGCAATCAAGTCCCAGCGGCAGCAGGAAGGAAAGTTAAGTAACATAACTCATCTAGAGCACAGTCATTATTGGAAATGTGATTTCTGCTTCAGTAGTGCATTTTGAGGGATGTTAAAAGAAGTATAGTGAAAGTCTAAGGAAAAAATGATGTCCTCATGTGTTCAATATTGAATAGAGAAGTTCCTTTGAAATAAATGCATCTGAATACAATGATTCTATATCCTTAAACATAGGAAAAGTTCTCACCTTTACATATACATTAAGGTTGTGGCATGTGCCTACTTTTGTACACAGGTTAGTGAGAGGGTAAATGATAAGAAGAGGCAAGAGAGTGATTATGGCCACTCTGCAATTCAAAGCTGGGTTGCCATTTCTGAAGCACTGCCAAGCTCCTACCAAATATAGTTACCTTGGAGTTGAGGCTGCCCATAGATAGTCTGCCTCACTTGAGTAACTCTTGCAAGACCATTAGTTTATTTAATTAAAAATCAGATATAAATTAGATATTTCTCACTTAAAATCAACATATGCTCGTTTTATAAAATATAAGCCTTTATTTATCTTGACCATGTCACATATATTATTTAATTTAGTTTACTTTTAACTTACAGACACACAGAAGATGTGTTAAAGCAGAGGGCCAGGAGAATTCAGAAGTTTAGAAAATGCTAATGTGTAAGTCCATCCCCAGCATATGGGAATGAAAGCTGTTAGGTGCAGGCTGTGTCTCAGCACTGTTTTAATCTACTCAGGGAATTCCAGTGTGTGACTGAGGTGGCGAAACACTCCGTAAAAGGAAGACAGTTTCTAAAAACTAGTTGTAAGGATTTTCCAACCACTTTTATTCATATGTATGCTTTTTTCTTTCTTTATGATTTGAGTTTGAGTGGTTAAATAGATTTTACAGTTTGACAGAAATATGCAAACTTTCTGTAGTTCCATCCTCTACCCTAAATATGTCATATTCAATGTGATAAAAAAAAAAAACATTGTTCTTGATGTCATTCCCAACTGACAAATATGAAGATTATCATGGCCTGTGTGTCATCTTTAATGCCCTTTAATATTTAACCCAGTATTCCCAGTTATTCATAGTTGCTGGATTTCTATAGCAATCTTGCCTATTTTATGATATAAGTCTTGTCAGGTAAGAGTAAACCAAATAGTAGATATTTTTTTAAATGTTTGGGATCAATAGGATGAATGGGAAACCTTGGGGGATAAATGAGAAGATTCCTGAAAACAGAATGTAAGGAAATGTAAGGTAAGAGAATTAAGCAACTCTGAGCCAGTTAAAAAGAAGACACGACAGAGTTCTCGTGAGAATAAATTAGGTAAACCTTCATAGTAAGCAATGAATGTCACCTAGGAAAGGATGTATGTCTAGATGTCCCAGGGCTCATGCAGAACATTTCTATCCTTACACAGTTACCTGTGCAGTCTTTAAGGAGGACATGTGAATGGAGGACTAAGTTTGCAAAATGAACTCAATTTATTTTGCCCCCAAATTCTAATGCTTTAGATGGCATGAAGAAGTGGTTGTGCCTGGCTGGTGACTAGTCCAAGTGGCCTGAAATAACTAATAAAAGGTCAGAGACTAGTTGAGCCTTTTTGATCATAAATCTATACCCAAATCTTAGATATTAATATTCTGAGGATGAAAGTAACTGATTCTTTGGAAAATTGTGGCAAGAAAAAGGCAAAGAGTGGGTTGATCTCAGAGGCTTAGAGCACAGGAACTCTCCTCTGACCACCTCTAGAGCAGCTCCGTACTGCACCTGCTGCATGGAGGAAAGAGAGGGGGAGGCAACTATGGTGGGACGAGACCTGTGCTGAGGGGATTCAGGGCCTTCTGTTGTTCTCCCATGGTCTGCACTACTACTTGGCACCCTGAGTCAATAGAATGCTTTCTCCCAGTCTCTGACTTTACATATGGTACAAAGGACATGATATAGCCCTCGAGTTCCTCTGCATACCACAAGGTCTATTTTGTTAAATTGTAATGTTCAAAAGGTTAAAACATAAGACGTCCATGGAAATATAAAGTGAGCATGTCAGACAGCTTACTCAACTAGTGAATGAGTGAGGGGACGTGATAAATGTTAATAGCAGTCAGGAAAGCATTCAAGAGCCATGGTTGTATATAGAGATAACTTAGTATATGGCTGGGATAAATGCAGTATCAGTTAGTGTCCAACAGGGCTCTAAAACATGCCATGTGTGGTTACATGTTTCACTGAACTGAAATTATTTGCATCTCTACTGGATAAAATGCTCCATGCTATTCTCAGCTCATGCATAGCTGTAAAAACAGCTCATTGATTAGAAATACTACTCTAGAAAAAAACACTGCCTTTGTTTTTTGCCTATTTCCAAATTTCAGAAGACATTTCTTAGTATTTTTTTTTTTTTTTTTTTTTTTTAGATTTGTTTGGTTGGAAAGATTGCACAAGATGGTGGAACAAAAGCAAGCAGAGGAAGGGAAGTGAGTTTCCCTGTGGTGGGCACTGTGCTGCGCTATCACTCACTTACTCCATAGCACGCAGTGAGCAAGTGCTGTTAACTCATGCCTACTGGTGTAGGAACTCTGGATTAAAGAAGTGAGTGACTTACTCATAATACCTTGGAGTAGGGAAGACTGAGCACCACTTGAAGCTGGATTTATCTAATTCCAAGGTCCTTAGTTTCCTCCCCCACAACCTCTGCTTCTCCTTAGAAAATGTGTAACCCCATCTACCCTGAAACATCCAGTTAGATCTTACAGAACTTGGAGTACATGTTCCTGCCCTCAGCCTCAATTCTCTGTCACTCTTCAAACTCATGCTGACTTGCTTCTAAATTCCCTGGCTCTTAACTTTTGCTTAGTCTGGATGAGAATTCATGTGTCCCATCCTGGCCACTTCCATGTGCTCCGCCTCAGGTAAATAGGTCTAAGAAGTAAGATGACTCAGTCAAACCTCCTTGTGACTGTTTTTGACTGGGAAACAGACTAACAGTGTTTTCCAGGGAGAGGAGAGAGTCCTCATCAGTGAGCAGGATATACTTCATTGTTTAGGGTTGGTCATGATAAACACATCTGGGATCTATGGATTTATATGGCATGATGCCCTGGACAATGGCATGTAAACCAAGTAACTATTTAAGTATGAATTAAAAATGTTTCATGACTATATGTCACTCTTTCCTGTGAAAATGAACCTATTTATTTTATTTAGTGACTTCATATGTAAATATGGCCAGAGTGTCCACAGTGGTAAGAAGAGACTTAGATGTACTAACAATAAAAATATTCAGAATATGAAATTAAGGCTGGGTGTGGTGACTCACACCTGTAATTCTAGCACTCTGGGAGGCTGAGGCAGATGGATTGCCTGAGCTCAGGAGTTCAAGACAAACCTGAGCAAGAGCAAGATCCTGTCTCTAAAAAAACTAGCTGGGCATTATACCAAGTGTCTGTAGTCTCAGCTACCTGGAAGCTGAGACAAGAGGATCACTTGAACCCAAGAGTTTGAGGTTGCTGTGAGCTAAGATGTCATGACACTCTAGCCCAGGATGACAGAGTGAAATCCTGTCTCAAAAGAAAAAAAAAAAAGTAAATAAAATAAACGAATATGAAATTGATTTGAATGCATGATAGGAATGTACAACCTATCATGTTAGGGTGGTTAGGGTGGTTCTTATGGATAACTTTGTAATGTAATTGTAAAATGTGTTACAGGTTTAATATTCACATTCCATTAGGGCAACCCCTATTCTGGAGAAAATAACCAGTAAGATACACCATCGCTTGCATCAATCAATGTCAAGGGAGGACCATGTACTATTGAACAGGACTGTTGATAATAGAGAAGAAAATCATATAAGAAAACATAAATATAAAAATCTTCAAAGAGCCAGTTAGCTCCTGGCCTAGAGTAGGAGTCAACATTTTTTTTTTTTTTTTTTTTTTTTATGTAAAGGCAAGAGTGCACATTATGGTTTTGGGATCTTCAGGCCTCTATTTCAGCTGTCCTTCTCTGCTAGCACAGTAAGAAAGCAGCCACAGACAATACAAAACAAGGTTTCTTCAATTGTTACTCACAAAAGGACTTAGCAGCCCATTGCTCACTGCCAGTCTGAAAGAAGTGAGTGTCTGTTAGTGCATGGCCACTGCAGGTCCTCTACAGAGGGGTGAGGTCTCATTTTAGAGGGAATGTCCATGGGGATTCCTGGAGATGATGTCATGCAGGGAAAGGGCTAATTTATAAAACCTGCACACCCTCTAGTGTGCTAGGAGATCTTGTTCTGAGGCAGTTGGGAGTATCTGAGAAAGACAGTTTCCCAGGGAAATGTCAAAGATTAGCCTTAGTTAAAAAAAAAAAAATCCACATCTTCCATACACCCAAATGGCAGTGGGAGAACATATCACATATTCTCACCCTCTCACCAAACTCTTACTACGTCCAGGATTACTCTCGATTTGCTGATCTGTATGCAGACCCAGTTCACACCCTGCTCTGGGGCACACGAATTGGGTGAATCACAGGGAACCAGACTGGACTGGCGGTTGGTTCCCAAAGAGGCACCAGGAAGTGGAATTCTCAGAGGAGGCTGAGGAGATGGATCCAGAAACATACATATATTCATTCAAAATCTTTGGGACTGAGCTGAAAGTCAGGGTCAGAGAGCTGACTCTGTTGAAAGAGAAATGTCCTTGTTCAAAGGCAGAAATGTAAATGAGAATAGAATCAGGAGACAGAGACAGGGAAGGAACAGACCCCAGGGGTTTCAGATGGGAGTCGGGGAAATACCCCTGGATGACTGTAATCTGTGAAATGCATGTGTGTGTCAGGTGAACCTGAGAAGGGCAGGAGTGCTGATACTTGATGATGTTAGTTGTGTCTTGAAAATAATAATCAGAGCATACCAATGTGTTTTTTATTGCCAAGTGTTTTATATTTCGTTAATTTTTATTATCTTTTTTTTTTTTTTTTTTTTAGACAGAGCCTCAAGCTGTCTCCCTGGGTAGAGTGCCGTGGCATTACCGCTCACAGCAACCTCCAACTCCTGGGCTCAAGCGAGTCTCCTGCCTCTGTCTCCCCGCCACAACACCCGGCTATTTTTTGGTTGCAGCCGTCATTGTTGTTTGGTGGGTCCGGGCTGGGGATTCAAACCCGCCACCTTAGGTGTACATGGCTGGCGCCTTAGCCGGTTGAGCTATAGGCGCCGAGCCTAATTTTTATTATCTTGTAGTCCTGTTGCACGGCATATTTTAAAAGTGACAGGACTCTGCATAGAGCACAGCAGTGGTTTAAACAAGCAAGACACTGCCCTCACTTGCTTGCACTGGTTCCTGACTCCATTCCCTAAGGTGACTCTTCTGGCCCATCTGAAATCTCACACAGCTGCTTTCAGAATGAATTCCTGGCCTCTGTATCACCTTCACCAGGGCACAAGGCTAGTTTTCATCCCTCTCTTCCTAGGCAAAGGATATATCCCATCTCTGTTATATGCATCTACACCACGACAGTGAAATGCAAGCTGATGCTGTCAGCTTTCAGATGTCATAATACGAATCTTTAAGGGTTTATGTTGGGTTTAGTACAACCATCTTGTTTTTTTTTTTTGAATAGGAGAATTCTATGTTATGCTGTTTTTTTAATGTGATGAGTAAAGATTTGGATCTGTTTCAGGATTTAAATGGATAAGCATCCTTAAAAAAAATTTAACTTAGAGAAATGCCAATTCATTTGGCTTCCCAGAATGATTTGCAAATGTAAAGTACTTCCTCTGAGTAAATGGAGGGTTGTTATGGTATTCGATAAATAGTGTGCACTGAGGCAAAGGGAGAAAGCCTCTGTCATTCCAGAGAAGTTCGGCTCATAGAGAACTCAGGCATCAGTCAAATTATTGTGAATGATGTTGTATCTGCATGCATCCCGTCCCTTAGAATTTGGGTTATGTGGGAGTACAAGTGTCATCTGAGGAGGCCAGCTGTCTTCTGAGGCTGTGCCATTTATAGGATTCTTATGATCTGGATTCTTGTTCCCAGCTTTGCTGTTTCAGCAATTTACAGTTTTAAAGACAGCCAGAATTGATCAGATGCAGGAAGAAAAACAGATGCTGAGCAAGTAACAAGAGACCAGCTTATAAACAGATGGTCAATCTGTTAAATTTGAAAGAAGATATCCTCTCCCACCGACTGGGATGCTCTGTCTCCTCATCCAGCATCACCTCCCATCCTATCAAGAGTGGTGGCAGTGTGAATGTGGGGTCGATACTGTATTAGCTGACTTTATCAAGTAGAGACCCTGATCTAGTCTCTGCATTATATTATGCCAGATCTTAATTAAAACCCAACAACCTGGAAGCTGTTACTATCATCATTAATTTCCAGAGGAAAAATAGAGGTTTTCATCAGCCAGAAGTGACATAGCTGGGGAGTGGTGAGCTGTGGTGTGACCCCAGCAGCCTGGCTTTGGCTCTGTTCCTTAACCTTCTGTGCACGTGCAGACCAGCATGAAGATGCCCCGCCTCCTCTAACTGCCCACCGAGTGCAGTTCTCTCCTCACAGGACCATCAGACCAGGTGAGAGGAGTTGTCCTCACTACAGCTTGTTCCAAGACTGTTTTTGGCACAATTATTTGTAAATTACACATTCACCAGTAAAGATAATACCATCTTATAACTTCAATTCTGTTCATTTCAGTTCCATCCAATCCATTGAGTGTATGTTATATGATGAATACCTCATGAATATTATTTCATCAAATGCTTCTAATAACTTGATAGTCCTTTTTTTTTTTTGGTGTATGAGGAATTTAGGCTCAGATCTCTTATCTGATTTCCTCCAACTCTAACAGATTGTGTTAAAAAATGTGGAAGAGAAGCCTTTGAGAAGTACAGGAACAGTTTTCTAATCAACCTGCTGCATTTACTGCCTCACTGATGTTGAGTGATTTATAGCCTTGGAGATAATATCCCAAGCACACAGAAGTGTCATCAAGGCAGAAGGCAACTATTCATACAAAGGAGTTTTTAAACACTATGATGTTATTCTCAGAAAAATGGCTGGATAACAATGGAGCTGCCACCTTTCCCTCTAGGTCATCATTTGAAACTAAGAAGAATGTGAAAGAGGAACTTATTGTTGTTGTTGTTGCAGTTGTCATTGTCGTTCTAGCTGGCCTGGGCCAGGTTTGAACCCACCATCCTTGGTGTATGTGGCCGGCACCCTACCCACTGAGCTATGGGCACTGCCCTGAAAGAAGAATTTAAACTCCACCTTCCACAATACTAGGAAACATCTATAATCTTTAAATATGATGTATGGGGGAAGGTTGCTAGTTAGAGTAAAGTGTAAGTAGTGGTAGAGGAAGGTGCTGAAGCAGAGCTTCAGATTTCAGAAAAGGCAGAGAGTGCCACTCTCCCAGGCATCAGGGAGAAAGTTTCTGTCTCATGGGCCATAGACTGTAGACCCTGCTCTAGCCCATGGGTGGGGGGAGAAATGCAGGCTGTAGACCCCACCTGTGCTGTGGACCAGCATGTCTAAAAGAATAATACTGCCATTGGGAGAAAAATGGAAGAGTTTACATTTAGCCATTGGCCTAAATTATATATAGAGTTAGTTATAGGAGAACCCACATATGAGATCTGACAGTTAGGTTCATGAACTCATCTTAGTGATACCTTGTTGCTGAATATCACTATGGTCACCTTTGAAGTCTTCCCCTTGGGAAACGATGCACTGAAACCAGTGCCTCATTAATGCTTCAAAGCAATTTTGGAACTATTTTTCTGGAATGACCATCAAAGCTGTCATCTTATTACCCTTGATGTCCTGAATATCATCAAAATGTCTTTCTTTCAATATTTCCTTTTTGCCTTTAAGTAAAGAAAAAAAGTCATTGAAGGCCAGGTGTGGTTAAGTAAGGAGAGTGTAACGTTAGAAAAGTGGCCTACCAGATAGAGTCTTCAACAGAAGCTGAACTGAAGTAGTACAGCTGACCTATTCTGCTCAGCCTTCCCACATACATTCCACGATTATCTACTTAAGGTTACACTATGATTTTCAGACATTTATCTCAAGAGACATTGAGGAAGTAGTCACATATAGACAAAGGTGCTGTGATATTGGTAGAGTCCATATAACTTTGATAATATATTTTCTTTGATGATTCTCTTAGATGTTTTGTTCAAGTGAAAATTACCTTGTGTTGTTTAAAAATTTTGCATTAATAGAATGAACACTGATTTATGTTAGTTCCTATCACATAAAGTTAAAATTTTCTAGGTTTATTTCCTTATGCCACATTATAAAAATTATTACTGTAACTAGGCAGAACTCTCTTTGAAAAACTACTCTTGCTGTTCTCCAGAATTGCTATGCAAGTCTCTGAATTTGGCTGGCAGTGACAGGTGGCCAGATCTTCTTCTTTTGGAAGTAACAAATGTTGCAATAAAATTATTTGTTTACTGGCTAAAAACTTCTTCAGAGACAGTGCCATGTGAGCTGGTGCATTGTTGTGATGCAAGAGCTATGAGTTGCTGGCTAAGATTTTCAGTAAAATTTTTCTCTATCAATGTTTACTTGGTCTGTTGTGCTTTTCATAGTCAGCCAATGATTTTGATGCACACCTTGATGAATTTTTGCAATGTTTTTGTCAGTTCTTCTCATTACTGACCAGTGTGACCTCTCTTCATCAGTGACACTTTCTCTTTCCTCAGATAAATGTTTAAGCCATTTGTACACTGCCAGATTCTTCATGGCATTATCCCCATAAACTTGTACTAACATGTGCCTGATTTCACTTCCTCACTTGCCAAATTTAACAAAAAATTTATGAATGGTTGTTTGTTGTTCTAATTCAAGCTCTGACATTCTCATTACAGCACACAAAACACACAAAAACAATAATGAACACCATTTAGCAAGACATTGCCACACATTGACATGAACACAACTGTGAGGCACTAATAAACCAAAGTTGTAAAACCTTACCAAGTTTGTACAGTGCTGCCAACATAAGTACACAGTGACAAATTTGCAAACTTAATTGCCAGCCCTCATAAATACTATTTGTCCAAAGGGAATCCCATTGATCCTACAACTTCAGGATCAGGCAGAAGGTTAAATACCACTAATAGCAATAATTAACCATTAAAGTCTATAAATCAAAGCTAGAATGTAGTGACATAGGATAATAGACAAAAGTATTAGGTTGTTCCCAGATATCAACTAGTGCAAAAGGAGATCTCACTAGTTTTGCAAAAAAAAAAAAAAAAAAAAAAAGAATTAGGTCTTACCTTTCTTAAGAAATCCAGACAGAAACTGAAAACTAAGACAACACATACATAGCATAGGAAATGATGGAGTGGGTTATGAGTTAAAGACATGGACTTCAGTATACATGCAGTGACAAGATATGATAAATTTAACCAATGTATTAAGTGATATAGAAGGTATGATGAATCAAACCAGCAGATTGTTAATACGACCTTGAAGATTCAGAGGACCAGGGCAACAGATCATATAAAGCAATTATATGTCATATGAAATCTTAATACAAAAGAAATATTACCGGTGGATTTAAAAAAATGGTTAACTCTATGGATGATAAAAATAAATGAAGTGATACGAAAATCCAGTGTAGGCTTCACAAATGGATCACAATTCAAAAATTAAAAAAAAAAAAGCATTGCAATACTAATAGAAGTTATGAAATACACTTAGAAGCAATCTCTGAAGAGAAATAAAAAGGCTCACATGTGACATTCCTAATACACATAAGACCTATACTTAACCAATCATTCCTGGCACCTGAGCTTTTGATAATAGAAAGCAAACTCTACTCTAGAAGTAATTGGAATAAATTTGTAGATAATGTTTATGGCTGTAAATGACTTCTGGCTCTAAATCTACTACAAAAAGAAAAAACCACTTCAAATTGTGAAAGCATTATATCTCTTGATGAAAACAAAAACTAAGAGAACTTGATGTAGGGTATGAGCAAGTAGATGATTATGACTAACAAGGAGAAAACAAAACTGTCCAGACAACTTGGGACTATGAATTCCACCAAATGTAGATTTTTCTACTGTAAGACTATTAAGTTTTCCGAGGAAATGAAGTTAATTGTAAGATAATAACCACCCCCTTACTTCATAATATATAAGGGTAAATATTTATAGAATGAAATAAGATCCTTTAGGCATGAAATTGAGGAGATAATCCAGAAGACGGCAATAGTACTACATATGCAAATTTAATGGTAGGAAATACCCTGATGAAGGTTGAGATCAGATGCATCATTTGGAGTTATATCATCTCTCAATTTGAATTAGTGGAAAGACTGGATAAACTGGAATCATTTTTATATTGCTGAGCTAGTCATATATATTATTCTAATAGGTGC
This sequence comes from Otolemur garnettii, assembly GCF_000181295.1. Lineage (NCBI taxonomy): Eukaryota > Metazoa > Chordata > Mammalia > Primates > Galagidae > Otolemur > Otolemur garnettii. The sequence goes on from NW_003852518.1 coordinate 2,033,477, forward strand.
CATGACAACATTATTGATAATAATAAGTAAAGACAGAGCTCTTAAATCTTACATATGGAAAACCTGCCCTGTGATGTGGCCCATAAGTGTCATGAGTAAATCTAGATGGAGAGGGGGCACTGATTTAATAGAAATGTCCATGGCATCCTGTGATTAAAGATGTATTTTAATAGTTTTGTTGAGATGTAAGTTATATACACAGGTTACCCATTTAAAGTGAGAAATTCAATGGTTTAAAGTATATTTAGAGTAAGCAGCCCTCCTCATAATCAAGTTTTAGAACAGTTTTATTATCCCTAACGCAACTTTATCCTTCTTAGCAGACACTCTCAGACATCTGCTGTGTGCAGTGTTCCTCTTTATGCCCTCTCAGCCGTGGGCAAACACAACTCAACTTTCCATCTCAGTGGATTTGTCTGTTCCAGACATTTAATAAACAGGATCATGCAGTATTGTGTCTTTTGTGACTGGAGTCTTTCAATTACCGTAATATTTTTAAGGTTCATCCATAATGTAACACATAGCAGTACTTCATTCTTTTACATTGCTGAAAAGTTTGTTCAATTGTTTGGGATATTCTGCAATTTTTTTTTTTATCCAGTAATCAGTTTAAAGACGTATATTGGAGGATAGATGCCCTCAATGCTTTCATCACCCTACCACACAGCCTAACACTCCCTTACCAGGATTTAGCAAAAACGAATCTTTATCATATAATGATAAAAGAGGATTTCAGATGATCAGCCCTAGGGTAGATTGTGTTATGTGTAAATTGATGCTTGTAAATAATCTCCCACTCTACATTTTATTATGCACGTATAAATGTTTTTGTTGTATTTAAAACTAGATTTCCCACTAGAAGTGTAACCTTTGTGATGAACATTGTTTTTGTGTGTAAGAGTAGGTCAACTCAAAGTTGTAAATAAGTTGTACTAAATATGTTTTGAAAAAGTACCAATAAGTTCTGGGATGTATTGCTAATGATAGTATTATTCTTCTACAAATCATATACCTAGTTATGCAATGAATTACACAACCTCAGGCAGAATTAATATGGATGTGGCTGATGCAATAGTGGGCCAAAAGAATGTTAGGTGCATTCAGGAAGACCAGGACCCCTTTAGTAATTTCATGACCCTAATCTTCCTACCTGGCAAACAGCAGTTCTAATCCCTATAATGACACCTATGAGTAGAGATCACTAGACACAGGAGCTGGGAAAGAGCTGGAGCTGAGAGAGAGACAGAGAGAGAGAGAGAATGATCTGTCCACATAGCAGAGTGTAAGCATCCTCTATCCAACTTCTCTTCCAGGCTTTCAGTTGCTGCTGAACTTGTTGAAGAAAATATTAAATAGATAAGCAAAAATGATTATGGAAATTTCTCTTTGTATTCTTATTTATAGACATCTCAAAGAAAGGCTCTGTTTTGACCTCAAAGAGTTGTTGCTTGGAAAAATACAGGTTGCCTCTCCCAAGGAAGGATTGGAAAGGAGATTTAATTTCCCTGTACATTGTTTGCCTATTATGTACTTTATACTATGAATGCCCAATCTGAATATCTAAAAAAATAAAATAAAGGCTGGGGATGGTGTCCCACATCTATAATCCTAGCACTCTGAGAGGCCAAGGCAGGTGGATTGCCTGAGTTCACGGGTTTGAGACCAGCCTGACCTATACGAGACACCATCACTAAAAATACCTGGGTGTGTGGTGGGTGCCTGTAGTCCCAGCTACTTGGGAGGCTGAGGTGAGAGAGTCACTGGAGCCCAAGAGTTTGAGTTTGCTGTGAGCTGTGATGCCATGACACTCTACCGAGGGCAACAAAGTGACACTCTGTCGCAATAAATAAATAAATAAATAAATAAGATAAAATAAAATAAAAATTAAATGTTAAGAAATTTAAATTTTAAGAAAATTCCTAGACCAAGCATATAGAAGTGAATGGGTACAAGCGAGCATAGTGTTACCTTTTGTTTTGTTTTTAGTCTGGGTGTCAACAGACTATGAGAACAACTTGGGTTCTGAAACCAGAGAAACTTGGATTTATATTCCAACTGTGTTGAGTAATGCCAGACAAGTTTTTGATTTCTTGGAACCTCACTTTTTTCACCTATAAAATGGGGATGAGTATTCCTATATAAGTGATTTTTGTGAGGCTTAGTGTATGAGCAATTATGGAATGGTATCTGCCACATAGGTGATAATTAATGAAATATGATTTCTATCTTCAGGTTGAAATGAAGTTTTGAAGTCCCATGGTCTGTAGAAATACTTAAAATTAGAGGTAACTAGAAGATGAGACGTATAGATAGCACTGGTGATACAGAAATGACAAATGAGCTTTTATGATTAAGGGTAGGAAAATTGTTTAAGGTCAGTGTGAACTAAAATAATGAGATTAAAACTCATAGCCAGGAATGCCACTTATTTTTCCTCTTAGGACTTCTGGGTTGTTTGGTTTGTTGCCTTAACAGCTTCCTATTCTCTGTTATTATGTGATGTTTATAATTAAGGCTATTAAGTGAAAAAGGGGAGTGCAGTTCTCAGTAAGACATAATTCACGTTAATGTTTAGTTTTCACCTGGCTGAAAATTGCTACTAATGGATGCTCTTAGATGACCAAAATAACAGGACATTTCCCAGAGTGACTTTGTGAACTTGCTCCTGGGGTAATGGATCCCAGTCCCCATTGGCTGAATGGTGCAACCCCTTTGTGTGAGGGTAATAAACACAAAGGAAAACTGCAATGAAATTGTTGAGAAGGTTGAGTCCAGTGGAAAAGCTGAGCTTGTACATAACAGAATTAAACAGTTTATGATTTAAAAGCTTCCGAGTCAATCAATGAGTCATCAGTCTTGTTTACAGTACTATCCTATAGTCTATTCTCAGATGGCACTTGGTAACAGCCATGATTTTTTTCCCATTCTGATTTTGACTACAATTTATAAAACATGCAAGATTCCAAACACTTAAAACTGAAATAACATGTAGATTTATAATCAATTTCAAGAATATGAGAGTCATCTCTCTTTATTTTAACAAACAGAAAAGCACAATTACTAGTTAGAAATCTGTGGTTGGAAATAATCTGCTACCACGGAAAAGAATTTAGGTTTCCGACCCCTACCTTTCCTCCTCTGTTCAGTATTTGAAATCTCCTGATATCCACAAGCTGCAATTTGACTTTCCTGTTTACAGGGTTCCCAGCAACAAAAGAAAAATCTCAAAAATATATCTCTAATTAAGAGGATATTAGTTTTAAGGAAAGTTACTTTTGTCAAATGACACTTTGTGTTAATTAAGTGTGTTCTCTCTTCTTTCTATAAGACAAATTCTGTGGGACCATTTAAAGACTCGTTTTCTAGCCAGGATGCACCATCGCTCCCTTCCTTCTGGAATTTAGTACTTAGATTATGTTAAGGGAGGGGAGTAAGAGTGTGGTATTCTAAGGGGGAGAAGACTTGAGTATGCTCAAGTCTTCTTGAGCATAGTATAGAAGTAACCCCCAAATGCATGTGATGTGTGACTAGAAATGGACAGAGAGAGACAGGGGAGAGATTGCTTCACTGTGTCCACAGAAGTAGACATTGCTGCCTTGGGCATTTCCTTGGCTCCTCTGGCAGCGTGTCATCACAGGATGCTTTCAGACACTGAGTCCTCTGGTTGTCAGCACACAAGCGATAGCGAAATACAGAAGCAGGGAAAGTCTGTTTGTATATCACCAGGGATCTATTGGTCCTCGTTTCAGAGTGGAGGGGAATGAGGGCAACACCACGGAGTTGAGATTGCATGGGCAATTTAAGTTGCCTTTGGGATAAGAAAACATGCATTTCTATATCTTACTTTTTGTTACTTCATTAACCTATAATCTCTTTTGTGATAAAACCAGGGCAACTTCTTTGATTTTTAAGAACCTATTTGCTCAAGAACTGTAGGCATTCAGAAGGATAAATACAAAGCTTTTGAATATATTTGAGTAAAGAGTTTTACACTAACATCCCTAGAAGCACAAGGATATCAACTAGATCACAATCAATTATATAAAGCTAAGCAGTTCTCCATCGATTTGCTTTTTAAGATAGTATTTTATGAGAGCTTTACCAATTTCCCTTCAACTATTTTATATCCTTTCCATTAATTCCTGCAAAATCAACACAGAAGTAACCCCCAAACCATATGGGATTATACATAAAAGTATATTTCTTGCTCCCACTAGAATTTGGAGATAGAGCAGTTGGCACACACATAGTTACTTAGGGATGGAGCTAACAGAGCATTAATTATACTGCCATTTGTTCTACTGAGTGAGATTTTGACCTATAATTACAAAATTCCTTCTTTATATGACACTAATATTTAGGCTACTTTTTTATCTTAAACTTTTTTTTGATCGGAACATGTGGGTCAGTTAGCTTACTATGCATTTGATATATGCCTCTCATTCCCCAAAACATGACTTGAAGTTATATTATTATTTTATTTTACACACTTTCTTTTTTCTTTCTTTCTTTCTTCTTTTTTTTTTTTCCTTTCATTTTGTTGAGATGAGGTCTCGCTATTGCCCAAGCTTCCAGGCTGGTCTCAAACTCCTGGCCTGAACTGATCTCCCATTTCATCCTCCCAAAATGCTAGGATTACAAGCGTGAGACCTGTGCCCAGCTGATTTTACACAATTTCTTTAAATATATTTATTTTGCAAATAAATATTTGAGTGAATACAGGCAGTTGCAGTCTCCAGGTTACAAATGAGACAGGCTCTGGAGATCTGTTCTTAAGTTAATTTGTATGTAAGTTGGGACAGTTGAATTTACTTATTACCTATAAAAGCCTCTGTTCATAAATGCTAGTTGTATGTTAGCTGGTTGTTTACAACTTGAGGATTACTTGTACTTTGATAGCAGCACATCCAACGAGGAGAGATTAACTTGTCCAGTATTATACTCTTTATGAAGAGGCAGGGGCAGCTTTTGCAATGGATTTGTGAGACAGCGTAATCTCTCCACATGTAATAGTGAGGTAAATCATAGACCTCTGAAGATAGAAGAAATTCAGGAGAGCAGAAGAAAAGTGTAGAAAGATCAGTTGACGCAAGGAACTGTACCTGCTCTGTGAAGACTTAGTGAGGCAAAGCAGCCCCCAGCAAGGACTCCAGACAATGGGGTGAACATGAAGAACATGGGTCAGAGGACAGCGTTTGTGGAATTCCCCTGTTGGTAAATAGTTAATTTATTGTTCTTTCTTTAGCACTAAGAATCTGGGCGTACAAGGAAGGAAAGCCACTCAAGGAAGTGGTAAGAGGTGAGTTAGTGAAACTTCCTCTTATGCTGAAATAGGAAGTTGAAAAAAATCTCCAACTTTGCCCTTAGGAATTATAGGATAGTAAGGAACAAAATTTTGAGGAATCAAATGATGAAACTTACGTGTGCTGATCATTTCTCCCTGCACTGAAGTCTAGTTTGGATGCTGTAGACCACAGCCTAAGTAGCCTCCGAGCCAAGGTAGGTAGAGGAAATTCCACAACAAGAACATAGAGATGGGCTTGGTAGTCAGCCTCAGACTCATCAGGAAGGTCACTTAAAATTCATGCAGGCCCAAGGCTAACATGCAGAGAGTCTCTGATCATCTACTGAAGGGGCCTATCCAGGAGTTATGAGAAAGCCTGGATATAGTAGACAGGGGTCTATAATGACCCCTGGTGAGTCCTGCCCTGGCATAACACTCTCCCAGTGTGACTGGGTGGGGCTTTAATCTTGGTTTTAGACAGTAGAATGAAGTAAACATGATGAGATCATTACTCTTGTGATCATATTACATAAGGCTCCATTTTAGTAAGTGATGGGTTTTCCTGCCAGCTTTAAATAAATAAGCTGCCCTGCTCTGAGAGGGCTTGCAAAGCACATGTTGCAGGGACCCAAGGTAGCCTCTAACTGCTGGGAGCAGTCAGTGGTCAAAAGCAAAAAAATATGTTTACAAGTTCAACCATCATGAGAAACTGCATTTGGCCAGCAACACATGAGCTTGGAAGAGAACTCTGCGCTCCAGAAAAGAACACAGCCTGACCCACGCTCTGCACTATCACGAGAACCTGAGCAGACCTCTCTGTCCTGTTTGCTGGTGTTGGCGGCCTGCAGACTCTGCTTGTGTTGTTTTAAGCTGCTGAATTCTTAGTTATTTCTTGTGCAGAAATAGGAAACTAATAAAACATCTAAGTATAGACTGACTGGATTTTGTGCATTATATAGTTGTCTTTCTGGGTTGAAATACAAGTTCTAAGGGAGATAGTTAGTCAGTAAAGGAAGAAAATCTGTGATCCCAGGAGATTTGGCAATACCACTTAACATAACGGTAGTCTTAACACACAACGATGATACGACCCAGAATGAATAAAGGGAATTTATTCCATGAAGATCTGTATTAGCAAGCACGTCCTGCAGGACTGGAGGGCCAGGCCTGCTGCCTCACAGTGAGATGGGATAAAAATTTTGTCACTCTCACCCCCCCCTCCTTTGTTGCCTTCCTCTTTGCTTCACCCTTCAATTCTTGCTAAATCAGCAAGTCACAATCAACGGCACGGGGGCAGGGGGAGACTTCTTAACAGTAGTTTAGGGAAGTTACTAAGATTTACAATTGTTTAGTAGTAGGTAAAATAGATAACAAAAAGATTAATAAATGATAAATGGGAGAAAGCATTAGTCATTAAGTATGGTATAAGTGTGTAAGAAATCCCAATAAACTGTTTACTGTTTAATGAAATGTTAAAGGAGACAGAAGAGAAAAAAGGGGAAGCAGAGGTGGCGGTGCTGAGGAGTCTGAGCTGCAGAAGCTAGTCCGCACTTCCCCAGTTTGCCCTACCGTACTGAGAGGCCCAACCGGACATGGTGGCTAGAAAGATATTGTAGAAGGAATGACTGAAACCAATGTGATTGGATGTCTGTGATTATTTTTATTGTATACCTGTGAGCATTTAAACAATACCTGCCTCTGCAATTTTCTGATCACGCAAACTCACCCAAGACTACATCAGCCCACATTATATAAGCTGAACTCTACCGGTGGTCTGGGCTGCTCTCCATATTGGGGTGACTGCTGGCTGTTCAGTCTTTTCTTTTAAAGACTTCCTACTTGGCACAATAGTAATTAACTTTGAGTCTTGATATCCACCTCTGTCCTATAACAACAGTGAAAGGTAGCTAAAATCCTGGCATGAGAAGGGGCCTCCATCCTGTGTGACATCTTGAGTGCTGTGAGAGCTAAAGGTTCTCATGCCTGCTTCCTCTCCATGAGATCTTCTTCTGGCTGTTACGACACAGCAGGAGAGCTTTCATCACGCATGACCTCTTGATCTGAGACTTTCCAACTTCCAGAAGCACGAGTCATAAACCTCTTTCCTTTGTAAATTACCTAGTCTGCTGTATTCTGTTATCGAAAATGGAGTAAGTCCTCCTTTTTACTTTGAACCTATGTGTATCTCTGTAGTCTCTTGAAAATAGTAAATAATTAGATACTCTTTTAAAAAGCCCACCTCTGCCTTGTAATAGGAGAATTAAATTACGTGTATTTATGTCTCTATTTTCTCTATTTTTCTATTTTTCTAGGTACTTACTCTGGAGATTATGATTAACATCTTTACATTTGTAACAACCTAGTTTCACTTAACACTGATGTAGTTTTAGTAGTATACAAAAGCTCTGCTGCTGTACAGACCACCATTCTTTATGCTGTTATTGTCACAATTTACACCTTTGTACATTGTGTACTCATACACAATAATCAGAATGATTGCAACAGAGAAACACAACCTGATGCACAATACGATGTATCAACATTTGGTTTTTATGAAAAAGAGGGGAGTGAATTTGTATAAAAGTGTGGTAGTGTCTTGTCATGATCTAAAAGAAAAAATGAGAGAGAGGTGACTTGCAAAGATAACTTTAAATTTTGAAGTTTTGAAGAAAATGAGCTATTTGCATAGCTTTGTCAGATACTATTAAAAGTCTTAAAAATGGTTGCCGTGTTTGTTTAGTTAGCTTTTAAAAAAAAATACACTTTATAGAAATGCCCGGAGGATTTGTTAGTCCCTAACTTTACATAATGTGATCCTATTATAGCAGACACAATAATTAAAATTTTTTAAATTAAAATCTTGAGAAATAATTCTATGAGGTTGGACAATTAAGTTTGCAAACTCATCCTAGAAAAAGTGCTACATACCTAGTGCTGAATCTCACTGTGTTCACCTTCAAAGTGCTCCCTTGGGGAAACTCCACAGTGATGCCAGCAGCTAGTCCTCTCTTCAAAGCACTTTTTCCAAGATGAGTTTGTGAATTTAATTTTCAGACCTTAAATAATAATAGCTCTGTTGATCATTCCAGAAAAAAAATTCCAAATTTGCTTTGAACAGAGGACTAGGTGCTGGCTTCCGTGCATAATTTCCCAACAGAGTACATAAAAGGGCACTATAGTGAAATTCAGCAGTGAGGTATGTAGCACTTTTTCTAGGATGAGTTTGTGAATTTAATTGTCAGACCTTATATACTGTATGCACTGTGCTTAGCAAATAATTATACTCTCTTCTATTATAATGTTCATTAATTTAATCAAGTTATAAGAGTTGTGAGTCTTATCAGACAGTTCTGTGCTTCCCCAAAGACACTGCTATGTGCTATAAGGTGGAATTTGTGATTTCAACAAAGGTCAATTCAGAACTTTATGGAAAGGATAGTAGCCAGAGAACTACTTGTACTCCAAAGAACTGATCATAGGGTAAAGGAGTTGAATGTCAATTTGCTTATCTACTTTTCAGAATGTACTGGGTATGATTTCTAGTTAGTGGCAGAGTTATTTCATGGAAGCACACTGCTGACCCCCAGTTCACCATACTAATAATTAAATGTATAGAACTGAATGAACTAATAAGGGGAAATTTGGTTGTGGTTATTTGCATGATGTATTAAGCATGCAATTTTATTAACAATTTATTGAGGTATCATTTACATACAATAAGATTCAACCATTATAAGTGGACAAGTTGATAACTTGTAGTAAATTGATGCAGCAATTTTGTGACCATTTCCACAATCCAGTTGTAGAATGGTTCTATCATTCCTCCCACTTCCCTTTTTCCCATACACTCTCAGTGTATGACTGTACTCACACCTGAACTGAGATAACAATTAACCTACTTTTTATCCCTTTATATTTATCTTTTCCTGGACATTTCTTGTAAATGGAATCATACAATTTGTGGCTTTTTGCATTTAGCTTCCCTCACTTAGCATAATGCATTTGAGGTTTATCCACTTTGTATTATATACTAGTAACAATAAGTCTTTTGTTGAGCAGCAGTCAATTGTGTGGATATGCCACATTGCTTATCTCTTCACCAGGCAATGGACGCTTGGATTATTTCTGCATTTTGACATTGCATTTTGCAATGAACATTCAGACAAGACTTTGTGCAAATTTCATTTTTCTTGGAAAGATACCTAGAAGTGGAATTACTGGATAACAGTATAATACTTTGTTTAACTTTAAAGACTACTAGCTTGCTAATGAAGAAATAACATCGTACTCTCCTGCCAGCAACATAGGAGGATCCAAGTTTCTCCACATAATCATCAACACTTAGTATTGTTGATCTCTTTGATTACAGACATTTAGATTTGTGTGTGATGAAGACTCCTTTGTTTTTAATTTACATTTCCCTAATGAATAATGGTACCAAACAGAGAAAAGCAAACTAGATAAGTGTCATGGTTTGAATGTGTCACCTAAAAGCCTATGTTAGAAACTTAAATCGTAATGAAACAGTGTTGGGAGGTAGGGCCCATAGGGAGGTGTTTAGGTTACCAGGGCTCCACACTCATGAATATATCAATGCTAATTATAAAAATGCTTGAATCTGTGAGGTCAATCTCTTCCTCTCTTTCTCTCTCACCCTTTCTTGTCCTTCTGACTTATGGCATCAATAATATAGCAAGAAGGCCATTGCCAAATGCAGGTCCCTTGACCTTGAACTTTTTAGCCTTCAAAAATCATGGGCCAAATAATTTTCTATCCACTATAAATTATCCAGTCTGTGGTATTCTGGTATAGCACTAGAAAACAAAGTAAGACAGTTAGCAAAAGAAATTTTGGAAAGAGAAGATTAAGTTTGGAAGAATCACATCACAGTGCTCAGTTTCAAAATTTACTCTAAATCCACACCAGTGAAGTCAGTGTATTGGCAGAAGGCTGGACACATAGATGAATGGAACAGAACAGAGGTTTAGAAACAGACCAAAATAAGCATGGTCAACTGATCTTGAAACAGTTTCATGAGAAATTCAATGGTGCTAGGGCAAATGAACATCCACAGGCAAACTAAATAAATGCGTAAAGAAATCAAACTGGATGTACTTTTCAAACGTTATTAAAAACTTAAAAGGAATTATGAGTCAAATATAAAATTAAAAACTATAAAATCTTTACAAGGGGAAAATATTTGTGATCCAATTTTAGTTAAAAAGTTTTTATACATGATCCCCCAAAACATAACCTATAAAAGAAAAAACTAAACTGAATTACATCAAAATGGAAATTTTTGCTCTATGAAAAAATGAAAAAGCAAGTCATAGACTGGGAAAACTATTTGAATATCACATATTAGATAAGGGATTCCTATATATACATATATAAAGGATACTCTAAACTTAAAAGTAAGGAAACAATCCAGTTTAGAAATCACCAAATAACTTAAGTGATGCTTCAACAAAGAAGATATATAGACAGAAATGAGCACATGAAAAAATGTTTAATGATTAACCATTGGAAAATGCAACTTCGAATCAGGATCAGATGTATAGCATGGAGTACGATTCAGCTAGAAAGAAGATGGAGATTTTACATCTTTTATATTAGCCTGGATGAAGTTGAAACACATTCTTCTTATAAAGTATCATAAGAATGGAAAAGAAAGTATACAATATACTCAATTCTAATATGAAGCCAGTAGACAGTCTAATACGTTCCCACACAAGAGAAAAACTCAATTCTATTCAAGCTGGGAGGAGGGAGGAGGCAAAAGGGGGACAGAGAGGGGAAGAGGGAGGGAGATTGGTGTGTTCCCACTTAATGAGTACAATGTAAAGGTACATGGCAAACCTCCTGGGTGAGGGACACAGCTACAAGAAGGACTCAATCTAACAAATGCAAATATTGTAACCTAGTTGTTCGTACTTTCCCATTAACCAGAAAACAAAAAAAAACCAAACAAACTAAAAAAATCACTGTACTCTTATTAGAATGACAAGACAAAACAAAATAAAAGCAACTAAGAGTATCAAATGCTGAAGAGCATACAGGGAAATTGGATATCTCATTTATTGCGATAGAAATGCAAAATGGTACAGACATTAAAAATAGTTTGGTGGTATCTTATAAAACAATGAAACTACACTGAATTTACTGTATATCATAGCAATCACATTCCAGAGCATTTGCTTAAATATGGAAGCTTATATTTATTTAAAACCTATATACAAATGTTTTTATTATTAGCATATTTATTCATACTAGTCAAAAACTGGAAGTAATCCAAATGTATTTCAGTGGATGAATAGATAAACTAATAGTAGTACCTCTATCCCATGGAATGCCACTCAACAGTGAAAAGAAAATAAACTATTGGCACCCTCAGAAGCTTTTATGGAACTACAGGGCATTATTCTGGGTGAGGAAAGTAATATCAAAAGTTTACATACTGTATGATTCAATTTATATAATATTCTCAAAATGACAAGAACATAGAAATAGAGAACAAATCAGTGATTTTCAGGGATTTGGGAAGGGAGCAGAAAAAGATATGAATATAAATATTATTTTTATATTTATATTATATTTTATATATTGCATTTTGTGGAAAATATAAAAAGGCACTACCCTTTAATAATAAATGCAATTTTATTTCTGATTCATGAGGCAGTCAGTATCTTTTGAGACTAATTTCTAGGAATTTATCTTTTTCCAAATTCAAACTCCCTGTAATATTCTCTATTTCCTGCTGTTGTTCCCTAAGCTCATTTCAGAGAAATTTTTCTTCTTAAAATCTCCCTCTGAGTTAAATAATCTTCTAGAAAGTGACCATAATCAGCAAACTATTTCAGTTGAGGAGAAGTACAAAAAGAGGTTTTCTCTCTGATGTCTTGGGATTTTAGCCCATCAATCACACAGCTGATTCCTACTCTCCATTTTTATTGCCAAACATCTCTTCCTCTTCCCCAGAGCAAATTCTTCCCAAAAATAATACCTCCACACTTTTCCTGAATAACTAATTGGAAAAGAAAATGGAGAGAAGTGAATCCCTTGATATTCCTTTTTTTTTTTTTTTTGATGATTACTAGAATTTATATTCAAGGATTTTTAAGGGTTTCTTATACTTACTTTATACAAAGCTTATTTTATTTTCAAAATAATGAATACACAGTTCTACATACCTAGATCTATCCCCAAAATTGTTTTGAAACAATTGCAGATGAAGCTTACTTGATGTCATGTTTTTCCTCAGGATTCTTCCCCCCCAAATTTGTAGGTATAGGGAAGAGTATGTGTGTGTTTGTGTACATGTGTCACACTCAAGATTGATAAGTGGTCATTAGATCACTACTTCTGGAACCCGGGACTGTACTATTCACAGAGAAGAACGTCTTTCCTAGACTAAAAGGCTATTTCTTGGGCAGCCTGTGTGGTGTCCCTCCACACAGAGACCCAGGCTGTTTCCTTTATTCTCCTGTCATGCTTTGTCTGTCCATAAGTGGGAGGGTGGACCATGCTGGGTGAAGTTCTAAAAACATCATCTCAGAGATCATAAGGACGTTCCAAAGGATGGCCAAATTGTTGTTTCACTACATAACATTGGCCCTCATAAAAGGAGTATTGGCCAGCAAGAATTACCACTATATCTGTAGTATGAATTTCTGGATCACTTGCTCAGGACTGCAAAGCCTATGTCTACCCCCGAAAGTCAGATTATATCTACACGATTTGATCCAGTGTGACAGCTTTTTTCTTCACTGAGGATTTGTTCACAAGAACAGCTAACTATGCCTGCAGCTTGAGGTTCTCTAGCAAATAATTTCCAAGCCCAGATTCCACACATGTGTTTTACACAACTGCTAAAATATGCCAACTGTTAGTCATATGTGTGATAAAGAGATATGAAAGTGGCTGACACAGTGAAGCTGTATGTACTCAAATAGATGTGTACTCATACCATGAACTTACAAGAAGACATGAAGACCTAATCAGGTAAAGTCACTTTAAATATATCCACAAGGTTTGCCCAAATGGTTCTGCCTGCTATAAAGCAAAGGGAATCCTTGTTTTTAGCTGAGACTAACCTCAGCTACTTAGCTCAGAAGAGCCTCAATTTCTTTCCTGGATTATTTCTCTGCTAACCACCCCTTAATATTAGCTGGAAAATTGAGCTTGAGGAAAACTTTCCAAACCAATAAAAGTAACGTTTTCTGCAAACATTTAGAAAAGAGTTTACTCACTTTCTTTTGCACTGTAAACTAGCACAAATAAGGAAGATATAAAAGCTGAAAGAAAATTTCACTTTAATAAAACTAGAAAGAAGGCCACATTCCTGAACTAAAGACTACATGAAGCTGTCAAGGCTGTGATAATTGAAACTGGTTTTGCAGCAGGGGAAACTGAGGATGGATGACACTTCTGTAGATGGCCTGTAAAAATGAATTTCAAAATATCCTTATATGAACAAACCATATCTTATTTGGAAAAGCAAATTAGATTTAGTGGGAGCATCCCAGGGAAATTCTTTGAGGTGGGCGAGGGTAAGGAAGATGAGAAAGTTCATATTTATACATCTGTTAGAAAAGCAAACTTTTGGTCTGCCAGCATGGGAAAGTGGGGGAAAAAATGTGGGTGGCAATCAATTCTACAGTTAAGGATACTGGTAAGCTAGAGAGAGACAAATGCTAAATCATTACATGAAAGACAAGCGACTTAATGAGTCTTGCTGCTAGCCACATACACATTTAAGTAATCTGGAACAGAGACATAACTGTATCAGAAAGAAACTGTTTAGAGGAAGCAGAAACTGTACAGGATAGACATTGAAGATGCCTGTGAATAGATTCACTTTATTATATATACTCTAGATTATATTTCAAAAACTTTCCAAAAAAGAATAATTGTCATCTGATAATAATGAATCCATATGGGGCCATGTGAAGATATTGTAAGAAGAGAATATTTCAATAAATAGAACAGCAGATAATAACACTTGTATTTCTTGTAACAAGGGGGACTAAGTAAACTAGAGCTCTTCCCATTTTAGCATCTAGCAATTCCAGACACTCTATTATAATAGCCATATATTTGAAGAAATGGATTTTACAAAGGAAGAGAAAGCCTACATGTCAGAAAGCCCATGCTATTCCTGAAAGTAACACATGGCTTAAAGGCTAGAACATGGGTTTTAAAATCATGATGGTTGAGAATTTGGGACATAGAAGCTTCAGTAAAGACCACTACATCACCTAAACTCTGAAACAAGGTAATTTAATGGAAAAGAGGTAGTGATAAGGAAAAAATCACAAAAAGGAAGTGAACAAGAAGAAGACACACATAAGGAGGAACCAAGAGAAAAATTCTGCAAACATGAAAAAGCAAAACAGAGCAACCCCATCCCCAAGGGACCAAGAGACAGATACTACAGAGGATTATACCTATAAAGAATTAATGGAAATGAGAGAAAGCAAATTTAAAATGTGGATAGAAAGGAAATAAAGGAAATTAGGGTGGTGTCTGTAGATCAAGGAGTAGAGCACTGGCCCTATATACCAGAGGTGGTGAGTTCAAACCCGGCCCTGGACAAAAACTGAAAAAAAAAAAAAAAAAAAAAAAAAGGAAATAAAGGAAATTAATGAAATAGTGGAAAAATACAATCAAAAAATGGAACAAAGATATGAAGACTATAGAAAGGACATGGCAGAGCTTAAGGAATCAGTTAGGGAACTTAAAGATTCAGTAGGAAGTATCAATAATAGATTAGACTATGGAGAAGAAAGAATCTTAGAACTAAAGGATAAAGTTCTAGAGCTAAAGCAGGTAATCAAAGAGGTAAAAGAGAGAGAAACCAGAATTACAGAAACTCATAGAATTTTGGGACTTCATGAATTATTCAAACATACGAAGTATAGGAATCTCTGAAGGGAAAGAAAAATGTCCCAAAGGAATGGAAGCTTTACTGGAGGATACTATAAATGAAAATTTCCCATGTTTCACTAAAGATTCCAAAACACTCCCTTCAGAGGTATACTGAACCTCAAGTCATCTCAACACAAACAGAGCATCTCCAAGACACTTTGTAATAAACCTGTCTAAAGTCAAGACAAAAGAGAAAATTCTGCAAGCTGCCAGAATGCCAACTGACTTACAAGAGAAGATCCATCAGAGTGATAGCAAGTTTTCAGCTGATACTTTTCCAACCATAAGAGAATGGTCATCTACTTTTAAGTTTTTTAAACAAAACAACGTTCAGCCCAAAATTCTGTATCTTGCTAAACTAAGCTTCAAAATCAATGAAGAAATCATATTTTTTACTGGTATGCAAACATCAAGGAAATTTATCACATCAAGACCAGCTCTAAAGGAAATATTTAGACCTATTTTTCACACTGATCTTCACAATGGCTCACCATTAAAGTAAACACCCAGAAGCTAAAAGATAAAAAATAGCTTCTACAATGGTGCAAAGGATAAAACTAACCAACAGACTTTTGCAAAATAAGATAAATAGAACTCCACCACACTTACCAATTTTCTCAGTAAATGTTAATGGCTTGAATTACTGACTAAAAAGGCACAACCTGACAATTGGATCAAAATGCACAAGCCATCCATATGTTGTCTCTAGGAAACACACTTAATTTTGAAAGCCAAATGTAGACTTAGGGTGAAGGGATGGAAAACTGTATTTCAGACAAATGGAAGCCAGAAGGAAGGAGGGATCACAATCCTATATTCAGATATATGTGGATTTAAAGAAATCAGAGTTCTGAAAGATGATCACTTCATACTGATCAAGGGAATAATACAACAAAAGGACATTTCAATTCTAAATATTTATACCCAACTTAAATTCTCCCAGATTTATAAAACAGACCTTGATTGGTCTGAACAATATGATACCTCATAACATCATAATACCTGGAGGCTTGAATACTTCTCTGAAAGAACTGGATAGCTCCTCTAAACAGAAACAAAACAAAGATACAAGTAACTTCAATGTGGCCCTAGAACAAATGGAATTAATAGACATATACAGAAGATACCATCCCAAAGCTAAGGAATATAAGTTCTTCTTATCAGTACATGGACCATACTCCAAAATAGATCATATCCTAAGATACAAATCAAACATCAACAAAATCAAAAGAATTAAAATTATACTTTGTATCCTCTCAGGCCATAAGGCAATAAAGGTGGAACTCAACTCCAACAGAAATTTCATCCCCACACAAAGGCATGGAAATTAAACAACCTTATGCTGAATGAAAGCTAGGTTAAGGAAGAGATAGAGAAAAAAATTGTTAAATTTCTCGTAACAACAATAAAGCTACTAGTTACCAAAACCTAACTAGTATTTTAATTGAGATTAAAATACAATAAAACAGCTTCCAATGTAAGACTTGGCCCACATGGGCCCACACAACAGAATTCTATCAAGCCTTCAAAGAACAGCTTGTACCTGTACTGAAGAAAATATTTCAAAACATTGAGAAGGAAGAAACCTTCCCTGTCACATAAAGGTGAATTACAGACCAATTTCACTAATGATTATAGACACAAAAATACTCAAAGAAACCTAAACATAGATTACAACTACACATTAAAAAAAATATACATTATAATAAAGTAGGCTTTATCCCAGGGATGCAAGGCTGGTTTAACATACACAAATCCATAAATGTAATTCACCATATTGATAAAAGTAAAAGCAAAACCATATGATTCTCTCAATAGATTCAGAAAAAGCATTTGATAATATTGAGCATCCTTTACCAAGAACACTTACAAATATAGGCATAAGTGGCACATTTTAAAAACTGATTGAAGCCATCTATGACAAACACATGGCTAATATTATACAAAATGTAGTAAAACTGAAAGCTTTCTACTTAGAACTGGAACTAAATGAGGATGCCTTCTATCACCACTACTATTCAGCATAGTGCTAGAAGTTCTAGCCCAGAGGTTCTCAACCTGTGGGTCATGACCCCTTTGGGGGTCAAATGACCCTTTTACAGGGGTCGCCTAAATACGTCCTGCATATCAGACATTTACATTATAATTCATAACAGTAGCAAAATTACAGTTATGAAATAGCTACAAAAAAACCCTGTATAGCTAAGACAGTTCTTAGTAATAAATGCAAAGCTGGGGGCATCAGCATACCAGATTTTAGGCTATACTACAAGGCCATAGTGGTAAAGACAGCATGGTACTAGCACAGAAAGAGAGACATAGACATTTGGAATTGAATAGAAAATCAAGAAATAAAACTAACAGCTACCTAATCTTCCATCAACCAAACAAGAATGTCCACTGGGAGAAAAACTCCCTATTCAAGAAATGGTGCTGGGAGAACTGGATCTCTAGATGTAAAAGACTAAAACTCGACCTGCACTTTTCTCCATTCACAATAATTGAAACAAGATGGATAAAGGAGTTAAATTTAAGGTATGAAACAATAAAAATCATCAAAGAAACCATAGGAAAAACACTGGGAGATATCAGCCTGGGGAAAGACTTTATGAAGAAGACATCTGAGGCAATTACAATTACAACAAAAATAAACAAATGAGACTTAATTAAACTGTAAAGCTTCTGCACCGCTAAGGAGACAACAACCAAAGCAAATAGACAACCTACACAACGGGAAAGGATATTTGCATATTTTGAATCAGACAAAAGCTTGATAACTAGGATCTATAGAGAATTCAAATTAATTCACAAGAGTTCTATTCATCTCTCTTGTGCATTGGTATATGGGATCGTTAAATGAATAGAACCTTCTCTAAACAATAAAGATGAATGGCTAGCAAACATGAAAAAATGCTCATCATCCTTAATTATTAGAGAAGTGTGAAACAAAACCACCTTGAGATACCTTCTAACCCCAGCTAGAATGGCCCACATCACAGAATCTCAAAACTGCAGATACTGGCATGGATATGGAGAGAAAGGAACACTTTTATACTGCTGGTGGGACTGAACCCAACCTTTTTGGAAGGAAGTATGGAGAACTCTCAAAGAACTTAAGATAGACTTCCCATTTGATCCTGCAATTGCATTACTGGGCATCTACTCAGAAGAAAAAAAATCCTTTTATCATAAGGACACTTGCACTGGACTGTTTATTGTAGCTCAATTTGCAATCGCCAAAATGTGGAAACAGACTAAATGCCTACCAACCCAGGAATGGATTAACAAGCTATGGTATATGCATACAAGGGAATACTGTTCAGCAATTAAAAAATATGGAGATTTTACATCCTTTATATTAATCTGGATGGAAGTAGAACACATTATTCTTAGTAAAGCACCAGAAGAATGGAGAAGCATGAATCCTATGTACTCAATTTTGATATGAGGACAATTAATGACCTAGTACACAGTGGGAGGTGGGGGAAGGAGAGAGCAGAGAGAGAGAGAAGGTGAGAGGAGGATGGGAGAGGGAAGAGCAAAGAGAGAGAGGGGGTGGGGGTCTCAGTGTGTGATACACCTTTTGGGGGCAAGACACAATTGAAGGACTATATCTAACAGTGTCCTAGGTATAAGAGGGACTATACCTAACAAATGCAATCAGTATAAACTGGTTTCTTGTACCCTAAATGAATCCCCAACAATAAAAAAAAATTAAAAAAAGAACTAATATCATTAAAATGATCATACTGCCCAATGTAATCTACAGAATCAGTGCATTTCTTATCAAACTATCCACATCATTTCCCATAGACTTAGAAAAATTACCCAACATTAATATGGAACCAAAAAAGAGCCAGGTATGAAAAGCAATCCTAAGCCCAAAGAACAAAGCTGGAGGCATCTTATTAGCTGACTTCAAATTATATTACAAGGCTCTAGTAATTAAAGGAACATAGTACTGACATAAAAATAGACACACAGGTCAATGGAATGTATAGGGAACTCAGATATAAAGTTGCATATTTACAATCAGTTGATCCTTGACAAAGCCAAGAAGAACATACACTGGCTAAAGAACACCCTTTCAATAAATGGTGTGGAGAAAATTGGATTGATAATAGGTGGAAAAATGTCTCTCACCATACACAAAAATCTATTCTAGACAGATTAAAGACTTAAGCATGAGACCTACATCTATGAAAATACTAGAAGAAAACCTGGGGAAACTCTTCTGGACATTGGTATAGGCAAAGAATTAATGACCAAGACTATAAAGCACAAACAGTGAAAAAAAATGGACAAATGGGATTTAATTAAACTAAAAAGCTTCCACACAGCAAAAGAAAACCAACAGAGTGAAAAAACAACCTACAAAATGGTAGAAAATATTTGTAAATTATTAATATGTCAGGGAATTATTATCCAGATATAAAAAGAATTCACGCAACTCAATGTACAACAAACCCCCAAATAATCCCATTAAAAAGCAGCCAAAGGATATGAACAGACATTTTTTCAAAAGACAACATACAGAAATGTATATGAAAAAGTGCTCAACATCACTAATCATCAGATAAATGAAAATTAAAACCACAAAGGGATAGGATATGATCCCTTCCCAGTCTGAATGGCTTTTATTAAAAAGATAAAAAATAATAGATGTTGTCAAAGATGTTGAGAAAAAGAAACTCCTGTACACTTTTGGTGGGACCATAAATTTGTACAACCTCCAGGAAAGCAGCACAGAGATTTCACAAAAACTAAATGTATATCCCTCACTTCATTTACTTAATTATTGTGTTAAGACAGTTGTACTCTATACTTAATAGATCAGACATGTGCCCTTGTAAATGCACTGTAGGTGAGGAATATATTAACTAGTTCAATATAAGCATTTCCAAATTGTATATGAAATCAGCACATTGTATCCCATAAATGCATTAATGTATACATGATCTGTGTGTTTATGACTTAAAAAATTTAAAAAAAGGAAAAACTAAACATAGAACTTCCATAAGCAGTCATACTGCTGGGTATCTACTTAAAGGAAAGTAAATCAATACATCAAAAAGACACCTGTGGTCATATGTTTATCACAGCACTATTCACAATAGCTAAGACATGGAATCAACTTAATGTCCATCAACAGAGGAATGAATAAAAAAAAAAATGATATATTTACCTAATGGAGTAATACCCAGTGATAAAAAAAGAATGAAATGTCTTTTGTAGCAATATGTATGAATCCAGAGTTCATTATCTTAAGTGAAACTAATCAGGCACAGAAAGTCAAATATCAAATGTTTTTCCTCATAAACATGGGAGCTAATGTTGCTATTCGTGGAGCTAACTGATCAGTGACACAGAGGAAACACTGCAGATGAAATGAATAGTGTGAAAGGGAGACTGAGGCTCCGTCAGGCACTCAGCAACTACCTGTCTTTATGGATCCTCTTATATACTCTAAAACATCTGATAGAAGTTTAAAATAACAAACAGTTAAGAAAGCAAAGTGAAATCATGGAAACTGCCATAAAAATTCCAATTCAGCACAAATACTGCTGAGCAAGTGTACAATTGATACAAATTGAGAACATTTTGCTTAGGGCTAAACCACAAGGGCGCCAGGCTGTCTGTTCTGTTAGCCCATTTCCTTAAACTAAAACTAGCAACTATTGTGTTAATGAGGAGAAAGGAGCAAAGGGCCCATTGCCTCAACAGGAGTTCAGCCCCCAGCTACGACCCCATGTGGCCCACCGGCACATTCCTTTCTGTGAACATGTACCTTTCTGTTTTGCAGCAGGCCTGGGCATGTCCTCAGAGTAA
The DNA here is from genome assembly GCF_000181295.1 of Otolemur garnettii. Taxonomy (NCBI): domain Eukaryota; kingdom Metazoa; phylum Chordata; class Mammalia; order Primates; family Galagidae; genus Otolemur; species Otolemur garnettii. Next base: position 2,054,517 of record NW_003852518.1, read on the forward strand.
GGAGATTCCATCTTAGAACCACATTCCTGGGGAGCACATGAAGCTAAACTACCATGTCTGAGCATGGGGAGCTATACCCCTTCGTGCTAAAAAATGTGTATGTATGATCTCAGAGTCAAAGCATTCTATAATAGACATACTCTTATTTGATAATGTGAATGTTACTTTCTTTGTATTATTATTATTATTATTGCTTAATATTTCAATGCAGCAATCATCTGATTTCTTTTCTGAATGTATTTATCTTCATTTGTTCTTTACGAGGTTTTTCTTCCTAGTCCTAATCTTAAACATTGCTATTGTTATTAAATTTTAAGCCTTTTTAATTTTGTGAAAGGGAAAAGTGGAAACCTAATAAACACATGAATATGAAAAAATATATATTTGTTAAGTAAAAAGAAGTCATTTTATTATAAAGGATCTCAAATTTTTCTTAAGAAACTTCCTTAATTTTTGAGTAAAGCATTTTTTGTACTTTTGTTATAATAAATGTACTTGTTTATTGCATTCTTTAATTCAATATTTTAAAATATTGTTTTTAATTCTCAAAAAAAATGTGTATGCCTGGGCATAGAAAATGGAACGGTAGATAATGGAGTCTCAGAAGGGTTGGGGAGTGGGAAGGGGATGCATGATGAGAAATTACTTAATCAGTATACATAGTACACAATGGATGTTATTTGGGAGATGGATACCTAAAAGCTCTCTCACCTGACCATTATACAACTTATGTATGTAACAAAACTATACTTATACTCCTATAAATTTTTATATATTTAACAAAAAAAGAGTGAGTCTGGAAAAGTCATTCCAAATTTTGAAAATGTTTACAATTCCATTCCCAGGCTGTGCTAGGTATTATCTACTGCATTCAACATTTCATCCCAATGTTTTTCTTTGTGCATAAAAGTATAAAAGTGATTAGAAAGGTAAACATGGTATTCCCCAAATCCCTTGAAGGTAGAATTCTGCATCAGTTGCAATTATGCTGATGAGATATACTAACTGAAGTTTGCATTGGAGAAGAGAGGTGGGAGCCATGTACTTGTCTTCAGAAACAAATGTACAGTGCATGAATGCACAAAGGGGGTGGATACCAGGTCCCTCCTCTAGCCTCAAGCTCCACGTTCTCCACGTTGTGGGAAGTGCCTTTGTCACTGATGATGCCAGTGCCCATCTTCTGATACCAGGACAGGAGTCACAGTGATGTGCTCTTGCAAATAAAGGTTCTGTCCAATGGGATGTATATCAGAAATTATGTTTCTGTAAAATGTTATAGATTTGTGATACATAAAAAGTGAAATGATAGTCAAAACATTTATGGGATTAGAAAGGAAAGTCACTCTTAACTACATTAATTCAAACTTAGAGAACTCACTTGGGCTTTCTGGGCCACACTCTACTTACCTTGTAAACAAACTAACAACTAAAGTATCTATAAATCAGGATGTAGGTCATTAAGAAGACAGATGCCACAAAGTCTGTGCCACACAGTAGGCTGCTCAATGTGAACTCAACCATCTTCTGGAATTGGATTCAATGATTTCATTGGTATTAATGCATCACTTCATAAAGTTACTTTATCTACTTTATGATTTTATTATTCAATTGTCAAAGTAATTTGTGTTATTTCTGTCTGCTGAATCAGAACTTTGGAAGTGTGTCTTTCTTTTAACTTCTGAGACACATCTATCATTCTTAAGTTGCCTGATGGGGCTTATGAAAGGTAATATATTGCCAAATTGTAAACTGAGCAGGAATATTATAAAAAAGAAAACAGTTCTACTCCTTCCCTTTATCCCAGATCTCCTTGTAGCTATTACACTCAAAAGAGGAATACAACCCTTTCCTATGAAAAGGCAAATTGCACCTCTTTTCACTGCAAATACTGCAAATTTTTCACTACAAAATTCTCAGCTCTTCTCAGGATTATTGTCCTTTCTTTTTACTGGAATCAGTCCCACAGATCCTCACTCATAACTGTATTCATAATTGCTAGTAGAGGAAAAAGATTCACTTTTGTAAAATCACTATGATTATTTTCACATCAAATCGTGTTTGGCACAGACTTACCTATGAATGGTTTTATCCAGATTCTTTCTTTGCCCTCCTCATTCTTCCCCTCTCCCAAACTACCTTTACTATAATGTAGGACACAGTGTAGCCACTGTGAACAATTCCTCACTACTTCCTTCTTGAGATCCAGAAAATTAAATCATTTGTTTGGAGCCTGGAGATATCCTAAACATTGAAGTTATGTGTGTGTGTGCTCGTGTGTGTGTGTGTGTGTGTGTCTGTGTGTGAGTGTGTGTGTGCGCGCTTCTTGTTTCAGTTTGGTTCACAGCAGGATCTGAGAGGACCTGGATCTGACCTCCTAAATATTAAAGTCGTGTGTGTGACCTTGTCTTAGTTTGGTTCAGAGCAGGATCTGAGAGGACCTGGACCTGACCTCTGTGTGAGAGACAATGGCAGCTCTGAAGAGCTGGAAGTTGAGGAGAAATGGATCAGTGAGAATGGGGGAACAGGGGTCACTGGGCTGTTTATTAACAATTCATTTTGTGATAGTCATTCACTATGGAATATTATAAATCTTATTATATGGAACCTCATTAGAGTTGTTTAAAGCAGCTATTATCTTCATTTTATATTTTAAAAAAAATCCTGTAGAAGTTTATCAGCTTGTCTAGGTAAGTGAGAGCCTGGGATGTTAACTCAGGTTTGACTGCCTTGGTTCATGGTAGACAGTAATAAAAACCTCTATTTAGGCAGATCCATCATTTGCCAGAAAAGTGTGGCTCATATGTTATCACTGGAATCAGCCCTGTTAACAAAAGTAAAGGTTTGGAAACTTAGAAAACTTAACCAATTTGTCAAAGAAACCATACACAAATAAACATCTCATAGGGTATAAGTAAGATAGAACACCTACCAGGGTTATATCCCAAAGTTGTGGCACCTACTTTCACTGCATCTCTGAGGTTAGCCCTAGGCTGCCTGTGTGCCTGTGTCTGGGGATATTACCCCTGGGTTTCTTTGGCTCACTGCCACCTTTTAAAACATGGATGGGTCCTGTCCCTTTACTGCTCCTCATTCTGAAATCTACACAAGAAATGTGGAAAAAATAAATGGAAGTATACAAAAATAAAACCCTCTTGTCCAATTAATACCTAAAATAAATCCAGGCACTCATTTGTCAAAAACAAATAAATGTAAATCACATGACACTTATTTTACTTTGGTAGCTTCACAGGTGATTTAATATGTGAAAAATTATAATACTGTACATGTCTGCTCTTTTATTATATTTTTGCAAGTAGGATAAAATATAGTAAAAGCTTTAAGGATAGAAAATTTGCAGTTTCTATCAAGAATAAAAATTTTTTATATGTGTGCAACTCTACAAAATTTTTTATATATTGCAACTCTACAATTTCCCATAAAAACAATAAAATTGTTTCCCAAAGAAACAAAAAATGCAAAACACAGATTTAGCCATAGGAAATTCATCACAATGTTTTATCTATGATAAACACTTAGTAAGTCCCTCTATTGCATAAAAATTAAATTAAAATTATTAATCATTGATTGATTATTTCAAAACCAATAAAAATGATATTTCAAAAGAGAGTAAATGACCTGGAAAAATATAAGCTATAATGTTAATTGAAAGTGTGCAAATTACATGTATAGCACCTTCTAAATTGCATCAAGAGATTAATGTATAATTAAAACATTGGAGGTAAATAACAAAATGTTATCTATGTTCTTTAGCTTTTGGGGAGGTGATTATGGATGTTCTATTTTGGTTGTCATTTTTCCATAGTGGGCATGCTTTAACTTTATAAGAAAAATTTATCTCATGGTTTAAGACATAATCAGCATTGAATTAAAATATTTATGTATCTTTCCAAAAGAACTTTGTAACTGATTACACATAGATATTAATATGTTGTGGCCATGTCAACTTCACTAGATCCAGAAATACAGGTCTGAATGGGATCAGTATTTTCTAACAACCAATGTGGGTCTTAAGTCATGCTGCATACAATACCACAACCCATTAAACTAGAATCTCTTGGAGGGGCCCTAGCACCAGTGTTTTAACAAAGATCTTCAGGTTTTATTACTGTCATAGGATTGAAAACAATAGGTTAAAAAAAACCCAGTAGCAATCTGGGACAAAGATAAAGAGCTCAAAAGACTGCTGATATGTCTGAGACTTCAGTGACCAGAGAAAGATATCTCAAGTGTAACATGATTTCACAAGATGGAAACAAGAATTAAAGTTATATTATGGAGTTATGCTTTTAAGAGCAGGGAAATCCAAAAAAAATAGCATGAAAGAGCTGATTTTACTGAGGTCATCTGTTATCATCAGCCAAATGCAGAGACAGGAATAAGGTCCAACAAGCTTTAATGTCAAAAGGCCAGTGATTCCTGAGAATAGTAAGAGTAATCTCTCAAGTCTTTCCTTCCTCAGTTACAATTCTAATGATTTTCATAATGGGATACAAGTAAATACACCTATAAAATTTTAAGTTTATCTAAAAGAATCATCAAGGAAAACAACACAAAAGTTGCCTTTACTTTAATAATGCAACAATACTTAAGCACCATAAAGGTAACCTTTGCCCACAATATAACAATACTTTTGTCTAAATGTTACCACTTCCTCCAAAGTCTTTTTAGATAAACATCCTCACAATCATGGTGAAACCTTAACTAGACATTCATGGAGGGTGTGTGGGGAAAGACTTCATCTTGGAGGCTGCTTTTATGGCTATAATTGAAAATTCTCTGCAAATAAAGTATTATATAGACTGTTAAGTAAAATAATGTTTTGTCTTCAAATTAAAAACTTAACAAGGGGGGCAGAGACAAGATGGCCAACTAGAGCAAGCTTTTCACAGAGGCTCCCTATTCAGAAGGAGAGTTAAAGGACAGAAGTTTAGCAAGTAAGCCAATAGTTTGGAGCTGAGCCAAGAGAGAAGGTTGAAGAATGCACAGCAACCCTGCTAAGGTGAGCTGCGACCCCAAGGATACAAACAAAAGGTACAAATCCATTGCCAGGTGGACAGGAGTCCCCTCCCCCATGAGAAGGGCTCGCAGTATACTCCATACAAACAAGTGAGCACAGTTCAAATGTCTTCCCATTTTATCCCAGACCTCCTTCCCCTACTAGGGTGTCATGGTACTCTCCTGCCAGGCATAAAACTGTATAAAACTGTATATATTCTCTACCTGCAATTCTGAACTCCCAGCACTCCCCTTCACTCTCACCTTGAGGTCTGGAAGCCTGTCCCCCATGGAGTCCAGATCCTTGGGCATTTTCTCGAGAGGTGTAGACAGGGCAAAGGTAGTCTGTGCTGATTCTGCAGCACGAGAGTAAGGAGAAGATGGTCAACTGAGAAGAAACCATTCAGAAGTGATGGTGCCCTGAGGCACAGAGCAGTAGCCAGCAGCAGGAACAGTAGGGCTCACAACCCTGGGGCTATTTTGGATAGACACTCCCTGTCTCTCTGGGCAACCAGAGGAAGCCGGGCATCTTCTCCCGTGACAGCCATTGGTGGAGCAGATCTGGACAGAAACACAGGCCCTGTGAGTAAAGGGCATGCCTGAGGTGGTACCAGCCTGAGCAGAGTGAAGGGACTAGAATATGCACACTCAGATGGCAGACTCCCAGGGCAGCAGTGCTTTACTGAGCCTAAGATGCACCCGGCCCTCAGGGGATCATAGTTGAGACAAAGGTGGGCAGGCAAAGGCTGGAACTAATAGCTGAGTGTGAGCTCTAGCCACACCCGCCCCAACACAAACTGCAGCCGAGACCAGACAGTGGCACAGACCAGGTCTGAGTCACAGTTTCTATTAACTCAAACAGTGTCTGATCTGCAGGGGAATATAGCTGGGACAGGAAAAATTCTGTGAAGATGTTCTGCTCTGCTAGGAACATCAATCAGGGGCTGGGTTGGAACTGAGTAAACAACTCCAGCCTCCTTTAAGCACCAGAGGTTGTCAGGCCTCCCTTCCCCCTGCCGAATAGTGGCAAGAGTGGTGGCCTGGCTCAGGAGACATAGATCTCAGGCAGGCTCAAATCCCTGGAGCATCTACTCACTGGAGGGAACTGGTTCACAGCCCTGCAGGGTTACCAGTGACTGGGTGTGACAGAGGTGCAAGGTCGGGAAGGAGGCATCAAACTTCCCAGACCAATTTATTTTCTGGGTGGGTCCTTATGACCTCACAGAGCACTGGACTGAGTCATATTTCAGCTTCCAGCAGATCCTGCTATCTAGACACCCCCAAGGAAGGATATGGCAGACACAACTGAAGATCTCATTCATAAACAGATGATGGTTGAGATGTCAGAAATTGAATTCAGAATTGGGATTGCAAATGAGATTAATAGAATAGAGGCAAAGTTGGAATTAGATATTCAAGAAGCATTTCAAAAGTTGTTTCAAGAATTCAATGAATTCAAAGAACTCTTTTGAACTCTCCCACCTGAGACTAGTGCTGATTGGGACAATTGATTTTGACCTCTTGAACTGGGCCAGTCACCCAAGGACTATCCAAAGTGGAACCCTGGGTGTGTAGATGTGGGAAGGTTTGATTTTCCCTGTCCAATTGTTGCCTGTGGGGGGAAGGGTGACTTAATTGCTGGTATTTCTCCATAGCTGAGACATCAACTCAGAGTAACTGATTCACTAGGGTAGGACAGAGACCAGCTAAAAACAAGACAGAGCCACTTACCCCACCACACCAAGCAGGCCCCCAGTTTCTCAGGCCATAGCACTGTATAGGTTCTTAGCAAAGCTCTACGGGAAAACGTACAGACACCAGTCCCAGCTTTTGGGCAAAGGGCTAGTTAATCACTACTCCTGGAGCCCCCAACCCAACTTCTCCTTATATGCTCATCTAGTCAAACAGTATAAAATAAGCATGGGGCAGAATCAGCCGAAAAACTCCGGTAACATGAATAACCAGAGTAGATCAACCTCCTCCAAGGAAGGTTATGGCAAACACAACTAAAGATCCCATTCATAAACAGATGTCTGAGATATCAGAAATCGAATTCAGAATTTTGGATTGCAAATAAGATTAATAGAATAGAGGCAAAGTTGGGATTAGAAATTCAAGAATCATTTCAAATGTTGTCCCAAGAATTCAACAAATTCTAAGACAAAATCACTAAAGATTTTGACATGTTGAGACAAGAATTTGCAGCTCTCAAAGATCTGAGAAACACAGTAGAATCCCTTAGGAACAGAATGGAGCAAGCAGAAGAAAGGATTTCTGACACTGAAGACAAGGCTTTTGAATGCTCCCAAACTCTCAAAAAGGAAGAGAAATGGAAAGCAAAAATGGATTATTCTTTCAGAGAGCTCTGGGATAATTCAAAGAAAACTAATATTCACCTTATAGGAATCAATGAACATGACAAAGCTGCTTTGCAAAGCACAGAGGCTCTTCTTCATGAGATTATGAAAGAGAAATTTCCAGACATGCCAAGAGATTCTGAAATTCAAATAGCAGAAACTTTCAGCACCTCAGCAAGTCTCAACCCAAATAAGACATCCCCTAGGCACATAATAATTAATGTCACTAAAGTCAATATGAAAGAGAAAATTCTGAAAGAACCCAGATGATGGGGGAATTAAATACTTTAATAACATTCACATGTTGAAGAAATTTGCCATAACAAAACCAGCTCTCCAGGATATTCTCATACGTATCTTTCATAATTACCAGCGCAGTCCTCCACCACAAAAGTAACTATGGAGCTGGAGAAAATCAAGATGCTCAGGTCTTTTAGAGTCTCTCTTGAGGTGCATTCTGGTTGGGTGCATAAATATTAATATGAAATTTTCAATCAAATTCCAACTTCCAGGGTGGCAAAAGGATTAAAAATGTCCACTAGAATTTCAAAAAACTCAATACCCAAAGTTCTACCAGGCTTATCAATATTCTCAATTAATGTGAATGGCTTAAATTGTCCTCTGAAGAGGCACAGGTTGGCTGATTAGATACAATAACTCAGGCCAGATATCTGCTGCATACAAGCATCTCATCTTACCTTAAAAGATAAATATAGGCTCAGGGTGAAGGTATGGTCATCTATATACCAGGCAAATAGAAAGCAGAAAAAAGTAGGTGTTGCAATTTTATTCACAGATACAATAGGCTTTAAACCAACAAAAGTAAAGAAGGATAAGGATGTTCATTTCATATTTGATAAGGATAATATTCAATATGATAAGATTTCAATTATTAATATTTATGCACACAACGAGAATGCACCTCAATTTATAAGAGAGACTCTAACAGACGTGAACAACTTGATTTCTCCAGTTCCATAATAGTTGGAGATTTTAACACTCCTTTGGCAGTGTTGGATACATCCTCCAATAAGAAGCTAAGTAAAGAAATTTTAGACTTAAACTTAACCATTCAATATTTGGATTTAACAGACATCTACAGAACATTTCATCCTAACAAAACTGAATACACATTTTTCTAATCAGCCCATGGAACATACGCCAAAATCAATCACATCTTAGGCCACAAGTCTAACCTCAGCAAATTTAAAAGAATAGAAATTATTCCTAGCATCTTCTTAAACCATCATGGAATAAAAGTTAAACTCAGTAATAACAGGAATCTGCAGACTCATACAAAAACACGGAAGCTAAATAACCTTATGCTGAATGATAGCTGGGTCAGAGACGAGATTAAGAAGGAAATTACCAAATTTTTGGAACAAAACAATAATGAAGACATAAAATATCAGAACCTCTGGGATACTGCAAAGGCAGTCCTAAGAGGGAAACTTACAGCACTGCAAACCTTCCTCAAGAGAACAGAAAGAGAGGAAGTTAATAACTTAATGGGACATCTCAAGAAACTGGAAAAGAAAGGACATTCCAATCCCAACCCTAGCAGAAGAAAAGAAATAACCAAAATTATAGCAGAAGTAAATGAAAACAAAATTGAAAACAAAAGAATTATACAACAGATCAATAAATTAAAAAGTTGGTTTTTTGAAAAGGTCAATAAAATATATAAACCTTTCTCTAACCTAACCAGGAAAAAAAGAGTAAAATCTCTAATATCATCAATCAGAAATGGTCAAGATGAGATAACAATAGACCACTCAGAAATTTAAAAAATCCTTAATGAATATTACAGGAAACTTTATTCTAAGAAATATGACAATCTGAAGGAAATTGACCAATACTTGGAAGCACACCACCTCCCAAGACTTAGCCAGAA
>NW_003852518.1:2065566-2105690 GCF_000181295.1 Otolemur garnettii
AAAAATAATACTTCATTTTATATGGAATCAGAAAAAACCTCGAATAGCCAAGACATTACTCAGAAATAAAAACAAAGCAGGAGGAATCATGCTACCAGACTTCAGACTATACTATAAATTGATAGTGATCAAAACAGCATGTTATTGGCCCCAAAACAGAGAGGTAGATGTGTGGAACAGAATAGAGAACCAAGAGATGAACCCAGCTACTTACCATTATATGATCTTTGACAAGCCAATTAAAAGCAGTCAGTGGGGAAAAGATTCCATATTGAACAAATGGTGCTGGGAAAAATGGCTGGCAACCTGTAGAAGACTGAAACTGGACCCACACCTTTCACCATTAATTAAGATAGACTCTTACTAGATTAAAGATTTAAACTTAAGACATGAAACTATAAAAATACTAGAAGAAAGTGCAGGGAAAACTCTTGAAGAAATCTGCCTGGGTGAATATTTAATGAGAAAGACTACTCAGGAAATTGAAGCAGCATCAGAAGTATACTAGTGGGACCTGACCACACTAAAAAGCTTCTGTACAGCCAAGAACACAATAAGTAAAGCAATCAGACAGCCCTCAAAATGGGAGAAGATATTTGCAGGTTATGCCTCTGACAAAGGTTTAATAACCAGAATCCACAGACAACTCAAAGGTATTAGCAAGAAAAAAAAAAAAGTAGTCCCATCTCAGGGTGGACAAGGGACTTGAAGAGAAACTTCTCTGAAGAAGACAGGTGCACAGCCTACAGACATGAAAAAATGCTCATCATCCTTAATCATCAGAGAAATGCAAACCAAAACTTCTTTGAGATATCATCTAACTATCCCAAAACCAGAGATGCAGACGTGGATGTGGAGAAAAGGGAACATTTCTACACTGCTGGTGGGAATAGAAACTAATACGTTCCTTTTGGAAAGATGCTTGGAGAACACTTAGGGAACTGAAAATAGACCTGGCACTCGACCCCACAATTCCTCTACTAGGTATATATCCAGAAGACCAAAAATAACACGATAACAAAGATATTTGTACCAAAATGTTTATTGCAGCCCAATTCATAATTCCTAAGTCATGGAGGAAACCCCAGTGCCCACTGAACCATGAATGGATTTGTAAATTGTGGTATATGTACACCATGGAATATTATGCAGCCTTAAGAAACATGGAGCCTCTACCTCTTTCATGTTTACATGGATGGAGCTCAAACATATTCTTCTTAGCAAAGTATCTCTAAAGTGGAAGAAAAAGTATCCAATGTACTCAACCCTTTTATGAAACTAATTTATAGCTTTCACATGAAAGCTACAACCCAATTATAGCCCAAGAATATGGGCTATAAAATAGAATATTCTCCTAAAGGAGAAAGGTACGTCAGGGGAGGTAGAAGGATGGGTGGAGGGAGGGCAATTGGTAGGACCACACCTACGGTGCATCTTACAAGGGAACATGTGAAATTTACTAAATGTAGAATATAAATGTCTTAACACAATAACTAAGAAAATGCCACGAAGGCTATGTTAACCAGTTTGATGACAATATTTCAAATTGTATATAAAACCAGTACATTGTACCCCATGACTTCATTAATGTATACAGCTATAATTTAATTAAAAAAAACTTAATCAGATAGATTCTGTGATCATTCCTACATGTTTCTATGACACACATCTCAGCTTGCTGCCATGTAACTATGTGGCAGAGGTCACAGGAGTTCCCCATACCTGTGTTCCTCCATGTGGGGAACACAGGATGACTTCTGAGGCCCTGGCCAGATGACAGGGGTCCATGTTTCTAGTTCTGTGGAAAAGACTGAAAGTTAAATATATTCATGATCTTTACATTAAAAAATAATTAAAAACCATGTTTTTTGTTGTTTTGAATAGCATCCTTTCTTTCCTTGCTGCAGCAAATATAGAACTGTTCGTTAAGGTGGTGACATGCCAAGACTGAGGAATGTCCACGGCCCTCAGCCTCTGAGTAACTAAGTAGAAGAATATCCCTGTCAGCCTGCAGTGGATATATAGTGCGAGCAAGAGGCAAACCTTTGGTACAGTGTCTCTAAGATTTCTGGATTAATTTGTTACTGTAATATAATTTCATATTCTCTGAAAGAAAGGGTGTTATTACTAGCTGTGTTGGTTCATTGAGCATTGCTGTGAGGCTGGGTAATTTATAAAGAAAAGAGGTGTATTTGGCTCGTGCTCCTGTGGAGTGTTCAAGCAGCTTGGTGCCAGCATCTCCTTCTGGCCAGGGCTCTGGGGAGATCCAAATCAAAGTGGAAGACAAAGGGGACAATGTGGCAAGAGGGGCAGCAGGAGAGAGAACAACGCCAGGCTCTTGTAAACAACCAGCTCTCCCAAGGACTGATAAAGCAAGCACTCACTCTTTATCCTCACTCATCATCTCAGGGAGGGAAGCAAGCCCTTCACAAGGGATCCACCCCTCTGACTCAAACACCTCCCATCAGGCCCCACATTCAACACTGGAGTCAGATCTCAACACTGATTTGGAGAGGCCCAATATCCAAACCATATTACCAGGGTCTTGATGGAATATAAAATCTCAGCACCATCTTTAATATTGATAGTATTTTTCAGATTTTTAAATGCTCATTAACCACAAAAACAAAGAAGAATGCGGAGAACACACATCATTGTCCATTGCCTCTCCCTACTTATGTCTGCATACCAAATACGGCCAGATGTGGTTAGTTTATATGCAGAGTAACCCAATAGAAGGTGATTGTTTTTGAGACACAGTCATCATGTTAGCTCCTCAGAAATAAAATGGTCCAAAAGAATCATTATTTCCAAAAATGAACACACATTCTCTGTTAAATGTATTTGTGGAATTGAGCAAAAAACAATCATAAATGGTTAACAACAAAGTTCAAGAAATGATCCAAAGGACAGGAAAGGGCCATTACATTCGTCATTTTGAAAGGAAGACCTGATGTTTCACAAGTGGATGGACTTCATATCTGAGGAAAAGCACTCCAATTTCTAGAAGATTGATTTCTGAATAAAAGTCTTTTTAAAATAATCCTCTTTTAAAAACATTGCGATTACATCATGCAGTTTTAGCACGTGGGAGGTTTTCGCCCTTGTTCTGACATGAAGATCAGTAATCCTTTACTCAGCTAAATGGCCACCTTCAGGGCGGCTTGGCCCTTGAGAGTCTTCCTCACGTTCCCTGGGCCTGCCAGGCCTCTGCACGGACACCCCCTCTCCCAATCTCAATCACCCACATCTCATTCGACAGCCATGACCATCACTGTTCCCAGATTAGGGCACTGGTGCCAGGTTGCGGTGAGTCAGGGGGCAAGGCATTCACCCCCGGGTTTGGGGGATAACGCTGCGATCCACAGGCGGTTTCATAAAGAGAGGGGTACAGGGAAAAGCAAGCAACCTGAATTTCAAATACTAAAAATCGGACTCTTACCGTTTAAGTGGAAAACAGACTCATCTCCAGACACAAAAAGACCACTGATCTTCCTGACTAATACGAGTGGCCGCTGCGGTTTACCAATCCAGCCTCCGCGTGATTCACCCCTGGATCTTTGTGGAGAAGAAATATTCAGACGCGCCATCTGGGCAGCTGTTCTGGTCTCCTGCTCTTATTCTCTGTCTGCTCGTCCGTCTATTAGAGGAAAATTCCACAGGAGAGAGCAGTCACAGGTGTGCGGGGTTTGTCCTGGCGCTGGCCCGAGGGGCCCTGCTCAGAAGGTCTCTCTCTGGACTGGCTCAATGGCCAGGACGGTCCCTGGACACACGGCCTCAGGTCACAGTCCCCAGGAAGCGTGTCGTCGTCAGCTTCGCCTTCCCGAGAACTGCTTTGTATAATTTTGTCCCTCGGGAATCGTCGGCTTAGTGCAGCCCTTTATCTCTGATGAAGAGCCTTTGGCCAAGTTTTAGCGACACAAGGTGACATAAGCTTCATGTTTACAAACCGTCTGGCTCTCTTGGGTCTGCTCCAAGCCAGCTCCTGTCGCCTTCCCATGGTCGCACCCTTGCTCTCCACTCTGGACTGGCCCGATGCCACCACAGACCTTTGGGAATTGTAGGGACAGTTTGGGGGAACTTTGGGCATGAACAAGTTTGTTTATCTGAGGTACCTAAGAAAAAAGAACTGAAGAATCTTGTAGAAGATTGTTTGTCGAAAAGTGACATCTTTTTTTTTAAATAGCGGGGGCGTTTCCTAATCGCATGGTTTGATACAATTGTCAAAGCCCAAGTTAGGTCAAAACCAACTGAATGGGAGTTGCTTTTGGGTGTGTTTATATAAAAATATCTTTTCTTTGAATTTAAACATTCTTTCCAGGGGCATAATTAGGTCTTCGCAGTGATGATTTTATATTTGCCTGTCTTTCTATTTTATTTTCAATTACTCTTCCTTCCTTTTTACCCCTCTTAAAAACTTTAAAGATTGATTTAAAAATTCATTTTTTATGTGTAAACTCTGTGAATATTTTGTATGAATAGTCAAAACTATCTAAAAGAAGGAAGTAAAGTTATTAAACAGTATTTCTTTTTATGGGCTCTTAAAAATACATCTACAAAACAGTCTTTGTTGCTAAAGCTATAAGCTAAAAAAAAATTAGTAAAAGACTTCAGTTCCAAGATAAAATATAAGTTTTATGCATAATTTGAAGTCTTTAAAAACTGCTTGCCATACAAAAATAATATCACACAATATTTTGGTTTGTTTGAGACCATGGTTAAATTTTTTTTCTAATTCAAGCTGCCTAAAATGCCTACATTGGTTTTATGAGGTAAATAATCACTTTTCCCTTTAACTTGTTTAAAATTAAAAATAATATGCATAACATTGTGCTCAAGAGCATAGAATGACAATGGTTGTGTCTTTAAGGAGTTTAATTTTCACAATGCTAAAAATCATGAAGTTTTAATCTATTAGCTAAATTATGCTTTCCAGATCATCTTCAGACCTTAGGCAAGTGATTAAATTAATAAACAAATATTCTTTCAATACTTGGACACTTTATAAATGAGAAACAGATACAAAATACTGATTTATGGACCTAAGTTTAATTGGTATTTATCTCTTTAAATCACAATAGATTAAGCACATATGAAATGCCTTCTGGTAGCTATTGGGGGATCTCGAAGTTACTCTTAGGTTCGTGCTACATGGACCTCTTGCAAGGTCCTCTCATACTCTCTCTGATTCTTTCTATTTGTAGCCTCCAGATGCTCTTTTGAAAGGGTTCAGCTAATGAGGTCAGGCCCACTCACACTCAGGGGCAGAGCATTATTCATTTGTGCACAGCAGGGCTGGGAAAACCTGGGGCCCTCCTGGAAGCCTGTCTGTAGTCAGCACAGATACTGGTGTGGGAACCGTCTGCAAGAAGGTATCTTCCAACGATTCCAGATACATACACTCTTTTTACTCTCTGTTCCTAAAACTTCTGGAAAGGTACTGGGATACCAACACAATGATGTGGCTGTTGTTAGGGAACTATTCCATTTTTTACCCTCTCTTAAGATTCGGTAGGCACAACAAAGTTCCCTTGTCTAAGGGCTGTAGCAAGAGTTAAAAGTGTTAAAATCTTCAGTTCAGTTCTAAAATCTTCATGAAACTTAATGATTCTCCAAACTGTACCAACTCTTCTATTGAAAACATTCAGTAATTCTGCCCTGTTCCCTAACATTCTCAAGTTTTGTTGTGTTTTTTATCACCTTTCACATAACCACTCAGTGCTATGATGCTTTAAATCTTTTCTTTACTTGAAAAAAATAGAACCCCTTGATAGCCTCTGACAGAGAGTTATCCTGTCCCACAGAAATCTTCTGGATATTTTAAAATTTTTTTTATAATGCTGATTTGTGTGTGTTGATAGTTCATACTTAAAAAAAACAAAAACAAAAACTTAAGCTTGCCAAACAGGCTATACTGTCATGGACATAAATTTACTGTTGAAACAAAAGCTTTTCATAAAAAGGTAAATCAATTCAGATGGTTAAATTAATTGCCTTTGTCTAGACCTTACAACTGGCAAAGAGAGCAAATATTTATACTGATAGAAAGTATGTGATAGTGTATTATTCCAAAGAATAATGTGAATTTGAAATTATTTAGCAACAGTGATTTCCTGACTACCATGGGAGTCATATGAAATGAACCATAAATTACAGCAATCTTGAGAGGCTTTATTGTTACTGAAGGTGATAACCATAAAGGTAGGATTTAGCTAAAGTACGTCATGGCACTGGGGTACTCACAATAGCAGTACAGAACATGCACATGTCATTACCCCTCATTGATAGGGTAATCCTAAGACCTGTTTCTGAAGGGGTTCCAGAGCATGCTCATTTGCTCATGGAACATTCCTGGCAAAAACGGTAACTCAGGATAGCAACAAAAATTATAGCCTTAAGGCCATTTAGATCACTTGAAAATGAACTATGACAATATTCTTGTTATTGCTATTTATTCTTTTAGTAAATTGAGGTTTTACTGTTGTAAAACAATATTATTATAATTAAGCCATTAAAAAAATGCTTTACTTTATAATTTTGACTTTGTGAATTCCAAATTCTTTCTCTGGTCACAGGGTTACACATTTCACTGGTACTCTATCAACCTTTCAAGCTTTACTTTCTACTCATAATTTCTATTCTTTTTCCTATCCCTAAATCTCAGTTAAACAAACTAAAATTACAACCAAAAAAGAACTAAAATTGACCAAAATTACCAAAGCTCACAAATTTCTCAAATTTTTGAAGAGGTGCGGAATAAGCTACAGTGGTGTAGAAATTATCTTGATCTCAAGATGTTTGAGTTCATAAAATTCCTTGTCAAAAAAATAAAATAAAATAAAATTTCTTATCTACCTAAAAGCACAATCTTTGCAAAGAACTCAAAAGAACTGAATTGTCATAAATCCTCTCCCTGAGAGAAAATTGAAAGACTGACTCTTATCACAGGAGACAATGAAATGTAGTTACTATATGTCAGTAGACATTGTCACAAGGTTATTATATCTCCTGTATAGTCTCCTAAGGCCCTCCTTACACTTCCTAAAAGTTATTGATTTCCCATAAGTGCTGTTCTCTCCTCAACTTCACCTACTAAGGTGGCACAGAAGCCCAATATTCTAGCTAATCCTTTGATTCAAATTTTCTTTGAGCTCCCATTATGTATGTGATCAAACTCTTTTACCTGGCTAACATGTCTTCTGTTTAATTTTCAGGCCCCAAGAACTTCACTTAAGAGAGTAGAGGAAATGAATTTCCTCCTTCCTTTACCAAGCCCCTGATTCTAGATTTTACCTCAGAACAAGAATGGAATTCATGTGACAGTCCAGTAGTATTACCACCAGGTATAATATGCTGAATACTTGTATCATCAGCATAGTCTGATTGATTTCTAAGAACCCTTGGTCTAGGGTCTGCTGATGAAATGGATAGTGGTAAAGAGAGATTGGTATTAGTCTTTGATGTTGAGAAATAGAAACTGAAGCATCACAACTAGAGATTTACTACTGTGTCATTTACTAATAGTATAGGTTAGGGCAATCTCCACTGAGCTAAAGGTCAGAGCTTCTCTGATGACTTTTTTAGAAAAGCAAACCTCAGGCTTCAGTTCATACAGACTAATTTTATGTATATTCTAAAAATTCAGCTTGTGCCAATTACATTGTACCAAGGCATTATTTTGTCTTTCTAACGATTTCAGAAATCAGGTAGTATGAGTTCCCAATTTTTTGTTTCCAAAATTGTATTGGCTATTGTAGTCACTTGAATTTCCATACAGATTTTACAATCGGCTTATTGCTATCTGTAAGAAATATGATTAGATGTTGAAGACATTTAAGATTTCTTTGAACATACAGAAAAAATCTAGAGGAGGTATTGGTATCACAAAAAATGTTGAGTATCCACAAACATTATATATTTCTCTACTTATTTGCCTTCTTTGATTTCTTTTATCAGTGTTCTGAAAATTTCCATACACGTATTCTGCACATATTTTGTTACATTTACAACTAAATATTATTGGCACTACAGTAACTATATTGTTTCTTTAATTTTGAATTACAAAGTTCAAATATACACATATATGTGTGTGTGTATATATATATGGCTGGGTTTTATTCTTTAACATTTATTAGATATATAAACTCTCTTTGGTACCACCAAGAAATTGAGAAAATGAATGATATTAAGTTTAGGGACTTTAGTTTTCATTTCTTTATTTTCAACAAAATTAACTAACTTGTTAAATTGACATATGATAAGTACAAATAAATTTTGATAATATTTATTGATGATATATTAACAAAGAGTTTAATATTATTTCTTCAAAAATTTTTCTCTGTTCTCATCTGTTTATATATGTGAACAAGTTCTCAGTATGAACTAACTGAATTGAAAATGCCTTCATTCATCTCACTGATTTTTACTTTTTACAACCTATTTTTGAACATATTTACATAGTTTCATCAATTGTGAGCCAATAATAATTGAAAATGCAACTCAATCCATAGGATTTGTTTATTGTTTAAAGTCCTATTGTTTTAAGGATCGAAATTTCTAATCACATAAGTTTTTCAGATAAATGAATAATTATATAATATAATAAAAAAATTTCAAGGTCAAAACATATTACATTAAAATATGGTTTTATGGCAAATGTGGATTTTAGAAGTTACTTTTAAGAATAAAAACAAAAGATGGGGAACGTGGGGGTAAGGGGAAGAGGGAAGAGGCTGAGTGTGCTTCTGATTAATGGGCACAATGTAAGGGTATATGGCACACCTTCTGTGTGTGGGACACAACTACAACAGGGACTATCCCTAACAAATGTAAACATTGTCTCTTAATTGTTTATATCCTCACATTAATCTGAAATTTAAAAAAAGAAAAAAATTCAAAAGATTTTAAATTTTTGCCATAAAAATAACTTTTTAAGATAATTTTTTGATAGATCAGGTGTGAGTGGTCATATACTATAATATTTTAGTTCAATTTCTTATATTTAAAAAATACATATGAAGATTTTTTTTTTAATTTGGCATTTGGAACATGCCAGACATTACATTTTTTGCATGTTTTTAAAGGCATAATACTTTTTGATTAACAAGTTTAGATTCCTAAAAAGTGTGAAGGAGGTATATAGTTCTTTGAAAATTATTTTAGGGTACAGAGAACAAAATTCGTAACCCGCAAGACTAAATGCTGCTCAGCAGGTTAGTTTAGTTCTCCCTGCCTTAGGGCTCTCCTGTAGCATATGACCTGTGCAATTCTTTGACTTTTGGGGGAAGGATTTTTCAATCCTGTCAGTTAATTTTTCAAATTAAACCGACCGAAGACTGATTGGCAAAAGAAAAAAGCTAGATTTAGTTGTGTGTATGTACATACGAATGAAGTTCACAGAGAAATGTAACTTAAGGCTATGGTAGAACTGAGGCCATGTAACATTTTAGTAGGGCATGGGGAGGGGCAGAGGCACATTTCTGAGGAAAAATGGCCTTTAGGAAACATAAATGGGTCTTTAGAAAAATAGATGAGAAATGTGATAGTTTTATGACGGTGTCTATTTAGGTAGTTTCTTATCCAGATGATGACTTGTGCTGATTTCTCATCTTCAGTGATAAAAGTCAACCTTCCCTGGTTTTGAAACACCCCAGGAAGGGGATTTATGACAGATAAATTCTTAGGGGATGATTTATTTTTAGGAAGATAGAGAAAATTAAGGAAAGCCTTTTCCTCCAGCTAATGATACTCAAATGTCTTCAGCTCAAAATAATCCTCATACCACTGTGGCATATCCTGGGCCCCTCACTCTCTACATGTTTGCTGGGCATTAGTATTATCTGTGCTAATTGTTGTCCAAACTGTCTGTGCACCAGAATCTTCTGGGAAATTGAATACAGATTCTCACATCCATACCAGAGTTAATAAAAGAAATTTTCAGAGAGAGACACTATATAATTTTTAATAGTTCCTTTGGTGAGGTTAAGAGGTCTAGTGCTAGGGAAATGGTCTAGACAATCTATATAAACAACAATCTCATATAAAAAATAAATTTCTATTCAAATATTGGTGATCGACTAAGTTTCCATGATAGCCTATTCATTGTGGTTACATTGTAGAATTTATAGATGTGATGTTGAAACAGACTTGGTGGACACATGCAACAGCCATTTTTTCTTCAAACAATAATGTTGGATTATATTATTGAACTAATAACTTTCTAATCATAGGTAAATAAAAATAAAAGATTTCTCAGAGATAAATCAGGAAATCATGTTTATCATAGATAAAAATTTAAGGCAATAGAGAAATTGGTTTCAATACCAGGAGCGAGGACCTATGCTCTTTTCAAATACCTTTTATCTCTGGTTATTGTGACTTACCTGAGCTGTCCACCTGACAGGCAAATGTAGAGATGAAAATCAGTGGGAAAGGAAGAGAGACACTCACATTTGCTACTTTTAAGTGCTAATTGCCTTTGCCTTGTTTCTGAACCAAAGCTTTTGTGGAGAGGGCAGGGTCTCAAATCTGTCACCTGGTTGGAGTTCAACTCACTGCTGCCTTGACTCTTGGGCTCAAATGATCCTTCTCCCTCAGCCTGAGTAATTAGGACAACATGCATGTGACACTATGGTTGGCTAATTTTTTGTTGGTGGTGGTGGTGTTGGGATGGGATCTTGCCATGTTGTTCAAGCTGGTCTTGAAACCTGGCCTCAAATAATCCTTCCACCTTGACCTCCCCAAAGTGGTGGGATTACATGTGTGAGCCACCATGCTCAGCTGCAAAGCTCTTCTTAAAGGATGGATTATATTTGTTTACTGTCACCTTCTTTAATAAATCCCCAAAGGTATAGATGCTGTTTTAATTCAGGAAAAATTACTCTTCCGTGTAACATTAGAAGCTGAGCATTTAAAAACATAATAGAAACTATAACCTGTAGTGACTATGAAGGAAATTAGTTCCCAGTGTGTCACTAAGGTGATTGCTCTCCTGCCTCATCATAGTTAAGATGTCAATGGCATGAACTCCTAATTAGTGATTGCCAAGTGATTAGTGATTAGTGATAAGCCACAGGCTATCCAAAATTTAATCAGATATCATGTAGCTCTGAAAATGTAGAAGGCCAACCGATCCATTATATTCAGAGGTCTTTAGTCCTAGGATGGAAGACATTTCTAGTTCTTAAGAGACAAACGAATGTCAAGTTCAACGAGTGATAACATGAGTATTTGCACTAGCTGGGACCTGGAGCTATGTCATGCCTCCTGAGTGACTGGCATAGCCATATAAGAGGGATTTAATGTGCCCTATCAGGGTTACATAAAGTAGTCTAGTCACAATTCTTTGCTTTTAAGTAAACTCAATTAACTGGAATGTTGCTATTTTGACAATGAAAGTATTTATGCAGAAGAATAGAAGAATGTCGAAGAATCAAAATCAACTGAGATCTTTGTTCTAAAATAATTGGTTCATAGTTGGTATTTTATATGGATGTTTGAAATAATTTAGATGTTCCAATATCTACAATTTTAAAATGTGTTGAATAATCAGTTTAGATACGTAAGTTTTATATTAAATATTATATATTATTGGATTATCTAAGTAAACTTTAAGTATAAAATATATTTAAGTGGGTATAAAATGAACATTTCCTTGGCACTGGGTGCTGATCCTTACCCCCTATTCATTCATTCATTCATTCATTTATAAAACTTTACTTGGGTCCTTTTCCAGGTACAGGGAGGCTAAATAGTAATTGGCATGATTCCTGCCCTTCAGGAAGATTAATAAAAAACCTCTCAATAGTTATCAGAAATGATCTCCTCCTGCTGGACCTCTAAGTTATGTAACAAGACATGGTGTACTACACGACTTCTTTTAACAGGAAGGAAGCAAAGGATAGCACTGTGTGTGCAGAGGGCTTAACTGCCTGCTCTGCAGGAGAAACTCAGGTATCCTGGCCGGCACTTGGTGAGTACATGGCCTACACTCCACATTTGTACTTTTTAAGTAATAGAGTGCTGCCTTCCTCAAGGAATGGAATAAAAAGTCCATGTCATCTGTTATCTCAGAGTGAGTGTCCTGGGGTCAGGCTCAACAGAATAATAAATTTATCATCCTTTTTTCACAGTGATGAAAGCAAGTGCCCAAGTCTGACAGATTTATCCAGTCTTGAGTGGGATAATTTGCCACATACTCCCAGCTAGCTACATTTAGTAAAGTGAGCCAAGGGCTCAGAAATATAGAGCTGGGTGAGTCACGTCCAAATGTGTCTCTAAATGTAAGGGGGCTTGAAGTGGGACTCTGAGGCCAGAGTGACAAGCATCTGTAGTGTAGAGCAGGAATTCATAGGTCCAAATGAGATCCTGGCATGATCACCACTCACACTGGCAAACTGTTGTCAGGGCATTGGACATAGATTCCCATGTTGCCAAGGATGCAAATTAAGGATCTCAGGAGGAAAGAGGTGTGGGTCTGTTAAAGGACTGTTATGGAGTCTTTTGTCTTAGTTTGCTGTGCAGACGGCAGTTAGGTTTAGATGGGAAGGAAGGTGCTGACCCAAGCTTCTGAGAAAGAGAGAGTATGGAGTCTGATTTTTGTTGTGAAATTTCCCATTCCTCTCCTGGCATCCTCAAACTACGGCCCGCAGGCCACATGCGGCCCACTTAGGACATTTGTCCTGCCTGCCAGGTGTTTTTGCCAGCCGCTGCCTGTCCAGCTTAGATGCCGGACTCATCCCGGGGCCTGTAGTCTGGCCCTCCAACTGTCTGAGGGACAGTGAACTGGCCCCCTGTTTAAAAAGTTTGAGGACCCCTGCAACCTTCCCTGAGGTGGCTGTGTCAACAGCCTCTTTTCCTAAGCAACCCACAAGAAGGAGTTTGTTCCTTTGCAGGATTCCACAGGAGAAGGCGCAGTCCTGGGAGCCAACTGTAAGACTAGGACATGAGTGGGTCTGCTGCGCAAGCTCCCGGACAGGGACCTTCGCTCCCTCTGTCCTACACCCTGCTTTCCAGAGCAGCTGCCACAGAAGCTTAGAGCAACATATGAGCACGCAAGCCTTGGGGGAATACATTTGTTCTAGCCCTCTCCCTCTGGGGAGGAAGAAATAAACATTTCTTCCATTTTGCAAGAAAATAAACATGGCTTCCATTATGGGCCATGTTCGCCTAAATGCTATTAACCCATCTCTAGATCAAAAGTTAACCTGTGGGGACACGTGAGCACAGAGGCTGTAATGACAGATGTAGCATTTGTTCTACTTCCTCCCTATTTCCATGCCCCCTTGTCATATTACGAGCCCCCTTAGGAATACAAGTCTTTGTACCTGTGTTCTCAGGAGTCATTCTGAGATTGGAGATCTCAAGCAGATATTATGGGACTATCATTCTGTGTGCATCTGCTCTGCAGCCATGAAGAGTTGTGTGGGGCAAGGATGCTGTGCGTCCATGCTGCTGAGTGAGGGCGGCAAGAGCCTGGCCCTCGGGTACAATCCCCTTCTCTTGTGGAGGAAGGAAGTGGTGTACAGACCGAGAGCTGCGTAGGAGCGGGGCAACCACGCCAACATGGTACAGGCACTACTGAAATCTCACATTGGGTCCCATATTCATATACACATAAAATAAACGACAACTGACAAGATTTATATATTTTTTGCTCATGGAAATGATATGGAAATGACATTTCAAAGAGCAACATTTCATAAGCAAAATATACCAACACCAGAGTTAGTGAGCTTTAATTATTAGTTGATTCTTTTCTTCCATGCATAGTTATCTTTGCCCTTTAGGGGTGCAGTCCTTTTCAGCTCAGGGAAGGGCAGACCACTTTTTGCCTGAAACCACCATTGTAAGTGCTAAGCTCTGCTCTGTTCGCACAAGGCCTATTCAAGTTTTGTAGTGTTTCTTTTTGAAAATAGCTATCTTCTTCTGCCCCTAAAATTTTATTAAAAAGAAGTTGCTTTCATATACATTATTTTGACATTTTCAGATTTACCACATCTGCATATTAGTCTCAAAAAGTCTTGCCCTTTAGAAGGCATTGTATTTTAAGGCAAAAGGAAACCAGGGCAGTGAATCTTAGCGAATCTTTTCTAATCACACTCAGAGAGATGATTTTAATGTAATGCCTTTTGATATATTACAGTAATATTCAGGTTTCCTTCTGAAAAAATAACAAAAATGCTTTTGACCAAGGGAAAAATGATTTTTCTTATAAAAACATTTATTTTGAAACTTAAAACATTTTTATTGCTTTCATATACAGAGAACCACATGCTCTTAAGAGTTAAAAGGGACACCTAAGGTCACAGGGAGTGTTTTACCACTGCAGTAGAATTCTCCTTTATAACCCTCACTAAAGACTGCCAACAACTCTTCATTTTTGCACTGCAAAGAAGGAGCTCAGAGCATGAGGAACTAGCACAGTTTACTCATGGATTATTCTTATTATTTGAAATATGCTTCTTATGTTAGAACCAAATTATTTATTTGAAATTTTCACCACTAGTTACATGTGGTGAAAAAACACAGAATGGTTTTTTCTTTATTTCCAAACATGCTCTTTGTAAATTTGAAGATGGGTATCATAAAGGCCCTAAAATTATCACTCTTGTGATACATATTCTGAATATATCCCATCCGTCCACATTTCTTTAGTGGCTATATTATACCCCAGGATCTCAGGCTAGTTGCTAGAAAGACAGCAATGAAGGGAATAGCCTTTGAACTCACAGTCCACTGGTAAAAGTGCTCAAGGAAAAGTGAGTGCTGCGGTGCAGAGCAGTTTTCTCGTGTGTGCAGCTGTGGTTTAAAGTAGTAAACAAGACTTACCTGCAGAATTGATCTTTTGCATGAAAACGTGATTTTCTCAAAGTGAGCTGTCAAGTCTGTTTTTCTCAAAGCAGTTGAATAGATGATTTTTTTAAAAAATCAAAGCTGTTAATTTTGTAAACAAATTTATTTAGTACTGATAAACAGATCAGTCCTGGAAAAGGTGTGTTGTTTGTATATACTTATCCTAGAAAAAGTGCTTTGAAGGTTGGACTAGGCACTAACATCAGTGCATGACTTTCCCAGGGGAGTACTTCAAAGGTGACCATGGTGGGCAACACCTGTGGCTCAAAGGAGTAGGGTGCCAGGCCCATATGCCAGAGGTGGTGGGCTCAAACCCAGCCCCGGCCAGAAACGGCAAAAAAAAAAAAAAAAAAAAATGGTGACCATGACAATATTCAGTAATGAGGTATGTGGCACCTTTTCTAGGATAAGTTCATGAACCTAATGGTCTAACCTCTAATACCTACCTTACCCCAAAGCAATAAACACATTCTGTACTTTGAAAGTTATAAGTACTCAGCAATCTGGAATGTATTGGTAAATAATGGCGTATGTTGCGAGCTGCTTGTATAAGCAGTGACATAATGGCTGAGATAACTCAGAATTTAGCTGAGAAACTGTGAGCTAACGGAATAAGAGTGGGAAGAATTATAAAGGTGCTCAAGGAAAAGTGAGTGTTGCAGTGCAGAGTGGTTCTCTCATGTGTGAAGCTATGACTCAATAAATCCAGCCCTTCAAACCAATGTAAGTGTCAGCACCTGGATTCCCTCCTGAGTGTACAGTTTGCTGATGGTCAAACCCTATTGCACATTTGCAGTCAGGCAGTGAGGGCCCTGTTGTGTGGGGAGTACTGTGCCACCAGTGCTGGCTGGGAGAGATTGGCAGTGAAGGCAAGGAGAGTCCAGATGCCCTGGGAAAGCTCCTGCCGTCCACCCTCTTTCAGTTCTTGTTTACAGTAGCCACTTAGCTAAGTAAGTAGAATTTGTCTAAGCCAAGTGGTGCTTGCACAGTTTCTCTTGGTATTGCCTGTTCATCAGCTTCTCAAGCACAAGCCTTCATTAGCTCTTGAGGTGTGGCTGTCCAAAGGAACACAGAAGAAAAAGTAGTTTTCAATTTGTTGATGTCTAATAACAGCTTCAAAATACAAAATAAAAGGTCAGAACTGCCATGAGATATTAAGAAATCATAGTATGTTTTAATACCACTGTTAGTAACTGATAGTGCAAGAAGAGAAAGTCATTGAAGTTTTAGAAGAATTGAGAACATTATTAATATACACATAGGAGTACAATGGGAATTTATGCTGTAAGAATGCAGAATGGAATTTACATGCACGATATATACATGTAGCCAAACATTTTGGCTCCAAGTATGTTAAAAGAGTAAGAAATTAGTTAAAAAATATTGAGCATCTTTTGTTTACATAGTGTTCAAGAGCAGACCACTACAATTAATTGTATTTAAGATGCATATTGAAGTAGTTATTTTAAAGATAAGAAATTTTTTTTGTCATAAAGGAAAATGATTAGCCCAAACTTGAGAGAAAGTAGTGACTGAAGAAAGCATGTAGGTGTTCCTACTACCTTGCAAAGCCATATGACTTTGTCAAAGTGGTAATTAGATGTATGTTTATTTTATAATTACAGTTAAGCAAATTTATATTTGTGGTACATGTTATAACAAATATATCAAAAATAAATGAGAAAAAAATTAAACAAGTTATCTGATGTGGAGTTATGACAGCACTATTTACTCACATGAGGCTATAGGAGAGGCAAACATTTGATTACTCCCCTGTGCACATGTGAAGTGGGAGCTACCTGCGCAACTGAAATGTGCATTTTTTACCATTCTCATATCCTGCAACCCAATTACATGTTAAAGATAGTAGTGTTTATCCATTTAAATATAGTCAGTTTTATATGCTTTTAAAAATATTTTATATATTTTAAAATTTAAAATGTATGAGGACTGACAATTGAGTTCACAAACTCATCCTAGAAAAAGTGCTATGTACCCCATTGCTGAATATCATTACAGGGTCCCCTTCAAAGTGCTCACCTTGGGAAGCTATGCACCTATGTCAGGGCCTAGTACACCCTTTACAGAAATTTTGGAACTCTTTCAAGACTGGTGATCAGAGCTGTTATCGTATGAGGACCTAGAGGACAATTAAGTTTGTGAACTCATCCTAGAAAAAGTTACATACCTCATTGCTGAATATCGCTATGGTCACCTTCAAAGTCCTCCCCTTGGGAAGCTGTGCACCAGCACCTAGTTTGGCCCTTGAAGTACTTTATCTAGGACAGGTTTACAAACTTAAGTCTCCTGTGAAGACAGCTCTGATGGCTATTACAGAAAAAGAGTTCCAAAATTGCTTTATTTATGGATTCTCTATTGTGTTTCACTGGTCTGTGTGTCTCCCTTTATGCCAGTTTCATGCTATCTTGATTACTATATCCTTGTAATATAATTTGAAGTCAGGTAATGTGATTCTTCTAGTTTTATTCTTTTTGCCTAGGATTGCTTTGGCTATTGGGACCACTTTCTGATTCCATATGAAATTTAGTATTATTTTTTTGACTCTATGAAACATGTCATTGGTATTTTGATGAGAATTACAATGAATCTATAAATATCTTTGGGCAATATAGACATTGCCACAATATTGATTCTTCTAATCCATGAGCATGGTATGTCGATTCATTTGTTTGTGTCATCCTTGATTTCTTTCATCAGTGTTTTGCATTTCTCCTTTTAGAGATACTTCACCACATTGGATAAGAATATCCCAAGTATTTTATTTTCTTTGTAGCCATTGTAAGTTATTAGTATACAGAAATGTTACTGATTTACGTACAATAATTTTATAACCTGAGACTTAACTGAATGTATTTATCGATTATAAAGTTCTTTGGAGGACTCTTCAGAGTTTTCTAGATATAAGATCAGATTGTCAGCAAACAGGGATAACTGAATTTCTGTTTCCCAGTTTGTTTGTGATTTCTTTCTCTTATTTTTTTCTCATCTGACTGCTCTGGATAGGACTTCTGGTACTATACTGAATAGAGGTGGTGACAGTGAGCATGTTTGTCTTATTCCAGTTCTTAGGATGAATACTTTCAACTTTTTCAGTAGGATATCAGCTGGAGGCTTGTCATACCTGGCTCTTATTATTTGGAGGTATAATCCTTCTATGCCTAGTTTGCTGAGTGTGTCTTTATCATAAAGGGGTGGTGGATTTTATTGAACACTTTTCCTGCGTCTATTGAGATAATCATATGGTTATGTGGAGAATCACAATTATTGATTTGGGTATATTGAATCATTCTAGTATACCTGGTATGAAACTTAATTATGATGGATTATCTTTCTGATTTGCTGTTGGATTTAGTTTGCTAGTATTTTATTGAGAATTTTTGCATCTACATTCATAAAGAATATTGGTCTGTGGTTTATGTTGTCTGTCATCAGAACATTTTTAAATGTTCTTTTTTTTTTATTGCTGATTAATCTAAGGGTACAAATAATTAGGTTACACTGTTCACACTTGCTAAACAAAGTCCCTGTTGGTGTTGTTTCCTTCACCCATGAGGTGAGCCATGTACCCTTACATTGTGCCCATTAGGTAAGAGCACACCAATCCTCCTCCCTCCTCTTCTATGCCCCCACCCCCTATGTCCTGGCCTACTTGAATTGAATTGAGTTTTTCTCTTGTGTGGTTCCTCTACTGGCTTCATATTAGCATTGAATACATTGGATATCTGCTTTTTCATTCTTGTGATATTTTACTAAGAAGAATGTGCTCAAGCCCATCCAGGTTAATACAAAGATATAAGGTCTCCATCTTTTTATAGCCGAATAGTATTCCATGGAATACATATACCACAGTTTGTTAATCCATTCCTGGGTTGACATACACTCAGGTTGTTTCCACATCTTGGTGATGTAAATTGAGCTGCAATAAACAATGTAGTGCAAATGTCCTTATGATAATATATATATATATTTTCTTTTGAATAGATGCCTAGTAACGGGAGTACTCTCCTTTAACCCAAAGGTATATTTTAGACTTGTCTTCACATCTTTGTAGTTACTCATCTCTTATAGTTCGATAACTCTTTGAGTTAAGCTATATTGAGTACATCCTAAACCTCCCCTTTTAAAGTTTCTGTCTCTTGATTGGATCCAGGCAGATAAAATGATCTATAGTATTAATACTCCTTACCTTTTACATCCTCATTAAGAAGGTTTAATAACTTTCCTTTGACCATCTCAAGTTTATCTTGCTCCAGAAAACACTGTTGATGCCCTAAATTCCTCTCCTCCTAGAGTAAACTATGAGTACTCCACCACCTTTGGGATCTAATTCATCAGTAAGCCTTGTATCATGGAGAATACGTATCCTGTCTCACATCTTATAATAAGACCTGCCCTGCAAACATTCCCAAACAAGGACTCAGACTAGCATTTAATCTGCTTGTACCTTGTCTCCTAGGTATTGATTCTATTTACAATCAGTCCTGCAGATTACAGACTACGGCCTGTGACCATGTGATTCCTGATGATAGCACCTCTGCCCCAACATATGTACTTCCTATTCTTGTAGATAGCCTTTTATTTCATTACAAAGTATCTTTTTGATAGTAAATACTTAGCAAGAATCTTAAGAACAACATAGAAGAGATTCCAGGGTTTGAGAGAGCAAATAAATAACAATCTTTGTGGTTGAAATTATAGATTATTTGATTGAAGATGGGAAGGGAATTATTAATGTTCTGATTGTCTGATCTCTGAAATCTTAGCAGTGCTAAGACTTAAGATGCAATGATGGATGGAAAATTGGGATGTTCAGAATTATGAATTCTCCAATACACAATCACGAGGATTTTGTCTAAAGTTGTATAGTGTACAACTACTAAAAAACAGTGTACATAATATGGACTAATTTAACACTATTTTCATACATTTGGCAGAGCAAGTAATGGCTAGCACAATTGTTTCTTGCTCTTACTGTGATATTCCTGTTCTTCACTATTATGTTTATATCAAAGAGTAGCCTCCAGACAGGTACATGTGAATTGAGTATTATCATAGTCAGCAAGCAAGTAGAAGCTTTCTTACTGGTTTTGGCTATGTCTATGGGTAAAATTAATAAACCATGGCTATAAAATTAGATAATATTTACAAGCAATATTTATTTTAAGCATAGTATTAGCTTAGGACTTCATATTTTGAATTTTAGAATGAACTTTTTTTTTTTTTGCTTAAAAACATGCATAGAAAAAAACAGTATTTTGTTTTATTTTGTTAATGGTGTTTTGTTTTAGCATTTGTCAGCTACACAATCTATATGCCTAATGCCTGAGTAGTCAATATTGGCAAATGAATCAATCCAACATCAGTTAAAGAAGAAACATCTCATTTGGCTGAATTTATTGCCTGAGTCATTGAAATAAGAAACTAATTTACACACATCAGTTAATCCATAACTTGATGTACATACAAACACATTAATAGCCACAGGACATAAAAAGACTTTCATAAAGAGAACAAAATACAGCTAGTTTAAATCATCTTCACACTTCAACACTGGTTACTAACTGAAGATGTTAGTGAAGTTGTCTTAACGGTAATATATTTTCACATGGTCAACTTTATGAAAATATATGAAAAACAGAATAATTTTGATGATTAAAAAATACAGATTCTAGGGCGGGGCCTGTGGCTCAAGAAGTAGGGTGCCAGACCCATATAACAGAGGTGGTGGGTTCAAACCTGGCCCTGGCCAAAAATTGCAAAAAAATAAAA
This sequence comes from Otolemur garnettii, assembly GCF_000181295.1. NCBI lineage: Eukaryota > Metazoa > Chordata > Mammalia > Primates > Galagidae > Otolemur > Otolemur garnettii. The sequence goes on from NW_003852518.1 coordinate 2,086,210, forward strand.
ATAAAAATAAATACAATTCTATTAATCATTATATAATCTTAACATAATGATATATTAAATAATATAAATAACACATAATATATGTGACATTACATGTAATATATATTTATATGTTATATTTTAACATGCGTATCTCAATTCCATTGATATTACCACATATTAAACAACGATAAAGTTAGCAAGAAGTTCATTTTAGAATATCTTGCAAGTGAATAGTTGCTATAATTAAAATAAACAAAAATTCCTTTTTAGAAAAGGTCTTATGTGATGTTTAAAGATCACATAGCTGCTAAGTGACAGAGTTGTGACAAAACCCTTCAGCATTGATCCATGATAACATTGATCTTTTCATCACTTATACTTGAATAGAGGATACTTCCAGGATGTAAAAGTCATAGTCATTGTTATGGTTTATAGTCTGCAGAGGAAGTTTTGTATGGAAAGAAATGTTTATAACTTGACCTTGGGAAAGGCACTTCAGTTGAATGCCTCCTCTTTGTGGAATAATGAATTTTGAAGGTCAAGTCTACAATTAGGTCACTTATTTCACTGGTGGAGAAAAAAGAAGCAAAAATACCAGGTTGGATAGGGAAGGCTATGACATTCAATTTCAGGCACAATTTTAAGAAGAATTTCAGTAGGAATAAGAATTTTCCATTATATTTCAACCAGAAAAATATACTCTCTCTTCTAGAACTTGAACTAGAATTAAAATTGATTCTTAAAGATTAATGTCTATACTTGTATATAGAAAAACTTTTTTTCTCTATATTCACACTATTTCACTCTAGTCATCAAAATATGTGGGAAAATTCTCCAATTCTCTGCAGACTATGAGATGTCCTATAATTCAATTCAATTCAATTCTGATACTACATACCTAGTATTACCACAGACCCCACAGGCTAAGTGCTCGGTCACAAAGACTGTCCTCAATCTCAAATGCCAATTGCAAGTGATGAGTCCAAGGGTGCTCACAATGTTGGTGCAACTTGGCTACAGTTTCTTACAATTCCTTCTTCAGGTTCTATCATTTACTAGGATGGCTCACAAAACAAAGGGAAACACTTAACACTTACCAGTTCCTTAGAAAGGATATGATAAAAATACAAATGAAGAGCTAGATGAAGAGATATGAAAGGCAAGGTTTGACAGGATAAAAAATACATTGTTTAGGCAATTACAACAGTTTTAGGAAGTGTGTGCCAGGAAATCTGGATGAAAACTAAATATATATTTCTATTACATATTACAATGTCATAACTCCTACTACCTACCCACATTATAGCAGAAAAAACTAAATTTTGAGGCAGACAAGCCTTATAGACATCACTGCTTACTGGATACAAAAACTCAGGCCAAATATCTATTGCATACAACAGTCTCATCTTACCCCAAAGGATAAAAAAAGACTCAGGGTGAAGGGATGAACATCTCTAACACAGGCAAATGGAAATCAGAAAAAAAGCATGGATTGCAATTTTATTTGCAGATACAGTAGGTTTTAAACCAACAAAGATAAGCAAAGGTAAGGATTGGCACTGCATATTTGACAAGGGAAATACTTGACATGAAGAGATTTTGATAATTAACATTTATGTGCCCTACCAGAATGTTCCTCAATTTATAAAGCAAACGCTAACAGATATGCACAATTTTATATCTTCCTGCACTATAGTAGTTGGAGATTTTAACACCCCTTTGGCAGTTTTGGATAGAGCCTCATAGAAGAAACTAAACAAAGAAATAATGGACTTAAACTTGACTCTAGAACAAATGGACTTCACAGACCTCTACAGAACATTTCATCCTAATAAAACTGAGTACCTATTCTTCTCATCAGCCCATGGATCATCCTCCAAAATCGATCATATCTTGGGACACAAATCTAACCGCAACAAATTTAAAAGAATAGAAATTTTTCCTTGTATCTTCTCAAAACATCATTGGAATAAAAGTTGAAATCAACAGCAACAGGAATATTTATACTCAAACAAAATCATGGAAACTAAATAACCTTCGGCTGAAGGATAGCTAGGTTAAAGATGAGATTAAGAAGGAAATCATTATTTTGATAAAACATCATACCATTATCACCAACAAAAAGGCAGACTTTCAGGCAGTGTGCCATCTCAACATGCACTTTTACCAACACAAAAACTGTCTCTGGATGTTCTCAACATCACTGTCACTAGAAGTCTGGCCATGATCGCCATGAGCAGAACAAAGAAAAGAACAAGAAAACCACTGACAATGACAGTGGCATTTACACAAGGAAGATGTCAGGTACATGGTGAAGATAAGAAGCCAGGAAAAGAGGGTATCTTCTTACAGCTCCTTAGTTTTTAATACAAAGGACACAGTGGGAGATGAAAACTCTCAAGAAGAGCAATGAAGAGAGAAACCAGAAGATTCTTACAAGAAAGTCATCTCCTGTCTGGCCAAGGACTCAGCTGTAGGAAAAGCTGCAGAAGGGTTGCAGTTTTATCACACAAACAGTCCAGAATTCCATGGCAAGTTGCAGGGCTACCTGCATCCCAGACAGCTTCCCTCTGGGGTGATTTCCTGGGTCCTCACTTTCAAGTAGTAATCTGAGAAGGCTGGGAGAGCCTGTTACACACAGCTGATTGCAATCTTGGAAAGATTGAAGCCACAGCAGTTTTTGTATAGGTTAAAATACATTTGAGCTGTTATACCAGTTTGAGCTATTATACCAATTTCTATATCATTTTGAATGCTTGAATAGGTACGTAGTGGAATGAGTGAGCCCCAGAGCATTTATCGAAAGTGAAATAATCACAAAACATAATCCTTCTTCTAAAGAACAAATCTTTGTTTAAAGTCATTACCAAAAAAATTTAATTTTGTTTAAAAATTTCAAACCACAAAGGAATGCACAGAAGGAAAAATACACTTTCTCATAATTAAGTTTAGATCAAAGAGAAAATAAGTATCAAGGATTTCTTTTGAAAATGTTAACTTCGTGCAGAACAAACCAGTTTAATTGTATGTTTGACAAATAACATTTTCCAGGATGTGGTAAAAATGGCTTCCTACAAAAGATACTTGAAAGTGTCTTTGGGTGCAGAGGGTGGAGTTGATGGAAGTGAAACAAGAATGGGAGAATGCTGACAGTTGGGAAGTTAAATGTGTGTACCAAATATAAGGGCATTAAGTGAAATAAGCCAGTCACAGTTATAGGAGGTAACCAAAACTCATTAAAACAGAAAGTAGCACAGTGGGTGTCAGATGCTGAAGGTGAAGATGCTGTCAGATGGAGTGTGGGGAGTTAGTGTTTGAAGGAGGCAGCTTCAGTTTGGGAAGATGAAAAAGTTCCAGACATGATGGTGGTGCTGTTCGCACAATGACGTGAATGCACTTCATGCCATAGAATTTTATACTTAAAAATCACGCAGTCAATAAATGTGGTATTATATGTACTTTTGCCACCTCCGTTACAACAGCAGAACAACCCTGTCTATGGTTCAAATTTATTAACTCAAAATAACAGATCAAGAACCACCTGCTTGATATTATTACCTCTGCTATAGCATATGTATCCTCCCCTAAATAGACCCCAAAGGCAAATTTCCCTTCAGATTTTCTGAAACATCTGATAAGGTGCACTCTTCCTAACATAGCTACTCATATATAGTCTTTTTTTAGTGGTAGAAATTAACTTTTTAGAGAAAAAGCTATTAAAATCTTTATGCTGAATGTTGGTTTAATTTCCCCTTTTCTCTTCACAAACCTGTAATTGCTAATGCTGCTACTGCCAGCTTGTTACCAGTTGAGACTTGGTCACTTTTGCAGAAGGATGAATACACATTTATTACATAGAAAATAACACATAAGAGGATTCACCTAAAATAACAGAAATAGAGGAATAAAAATAAAAAAAATATTTTTAGCTTAAAAACACATTATTAGGGGAAGCAATTGGAATAAATACCTTGAAGTAACAATTACCACGCCACCTAACTCAAATAATTATTGGAACTTTAAGAAGAGTCAGAAGCCAAACTGGGTGAGGGCTTCTGCATTATTTCCAGTAATACAGAGGAATATCCTCCTGCTTCCCCAGGCAGGTTTTCCCCTCGCCCTGACTGTTACACCACCAATGGACATGCATGTGAGATATTATAGAAAATGATCCAAAGGCAACCAACTCGCTGCCACGTACCTGCTTCATCACCTACTAACAGGAGGCACAGAAAATTACAATATACTTTCTGTCCTCAGCGATCATTTAAAACCCTTTCTTCTCTGGCTTTCACCAAGTCTCTGCTGCATCCCCTCTAAAAGGATAAGCATGGGTTTTTAGCCTGTCAAAGAAATGAAAGATGACTAATGTTCTAGGAATCGCTTTTATCTTTAAAGTTTGTTTCAGTGTCTCAGAACAGGTTTCAATATTACTTAGAAGAAGGGAGAATCAGGCAGTGTTCTGTCCTGGTAAATGGAAATGATGACTGTGGAAATGCTACGTAAGCCGCTTGAGCTGCAATGCTGAATCAGAGATCTGTCAGACTGAGCTGTGGATTTCAAAACAAAGCACTGAGCCTCACCCACAAAGTTCTGGGAGAGGGGCTCTGGCTGGCTTTGTTCACTCTGGGGACAGAAATCTCCACTGATCTCTTCTGCTTCCAGTGTCTAAATATACCACCAGTGAGAAGCGCCCGGTACTGAGGGTTTGATGAAGACGTCCAGGCATGTTGAGACTGATGAAGCTCATACTGTGATGAGGAGTGGACGTAGTGCGCTCTGTCTACGTTCACCTGCGCGAGTGTGCACAGTCAATTCCAAGTCTCCAGTCTCTTCTGTGATGATAATAATAGAATTACATAAGATTTGATGAACTTCCTTTAGGAACTCTGTCCCTCTTAGGAAGTTATGCCAAAGAAAACTTTAAAAAGAGAGAGAGAGAAAATAAAGACTAAATTAAACCTAGGAAGAGAGAGAAAGGAAAAAAGGAGAAAAAAGTTACGTTTCCTTGACTCCTATATTTAGTGTACTATAAAACAGAAGACCTCTCTTTGACTTTCTTAGAAGTGTTTCTAGTCATTCTAGAGCAAGACTAGAGCAAGACTAGAGCAAGACTAGAGCAAGAAGTTTCAACCAACAGTGGTGCTTATAACTTGGCCAGTTTCCTTTTATTACTCTTAAAATCTCCTCTTCTCTACTCCACCTCAATTGAGTCTATGGAAAAGCCACTTAATTTCGTGAGACCCATACTATACAATGCAAGATTTAACGATCAAACCAGTAATCTGGGGAATCTTTTAAAATCATGCTTTGTTGAACCCTATATTAATGTAATTGCTTCTGAATTGCTGTATTGTTAAGGAAAATGTTAAATTAAGAACATTATTGTTTTCCATATATTTTCCCTTGGAGCCTCAGGTTTGTGGCTTCTAAAAATTAACAACTAAATGAAAGTCTGTCTAAACACATTACTTTCCCAACAAATCCACAATGGAAATGGAAATGAGATTTACTTCCTAGCTGTTTCTGTAGAATCAGATGCCCACCAGTTGTAGATACAGGCTCACATGTACACAGAGTATACATCACAGTTGGGTTAAACCAGGATTTTTTTCATAATCATTTGTATTAAGGCACTTAGTCTGCGTAGACATTTATCTTTGCACTTATTATTAGTGAAGCATTCATGCAAGCCTGCAGTAGAGATGTTTGCATATGTTGAATAATACATAGTATAGTTTAAATGTTTTAAATTTGATAAAAATAACACATAATTTGGTATTAGAAAACCCAGATTTGGATATTTTTTTCCCACATGCTAGCTATGCTGGCACCATGGTTAAATCGGACTCTTGGAGCCTGTTTCCTCATTGTAGAGAGAAGAGGACCCCGTGTCACTGCTGTTCCTGGCTCTCAGGTGGAGAAGGCAGGCAGGTGATTTCACACAGGTCAGGTGTGCAGGGGTCTTTCCTGCTAGTGCACACAATGGCACCTCCACACTTGCCTTTGATCAGGGTTCTGAGTAAAGTTGATACTGTATACCCCTCAACACATATGCAGGACTCGGACATATGATTTTAAAGCAGTGTAACTAAACCTTACTATTTAATATTCAATTTTGGAATATATATTTGATTAATTTTTGAATTTCCCTAATAATTCTGAATAGTTTTCTTGTCCTTTTTGACACTTTGATACTCTTTCATTTATAAAAAACAAATCTTTTGCATTTATTATCCTTTGTAATAAATCTGTGTTGGATTTTCATCTGTAGCCTGTGCTGACTTGATTCCGCCCTGGTTTGTCCTGTTGACTCAGCTATGAGGAATTTGTTCCTTTTCTGTGTCACATTTTTTCACATTTCTTATATTTCATCCGTGGGGATCCACTGATTTTTCTTTTTTTTCTTAAGAGTTATTTTTCTGGCTTGGCGCCTGTGGCTCAAGTGGCTAAGGCGCCAGCCACATACACCCAAGGTGGCAGGTTTGAATCCAGCCCTGGCCCAGCAAACAACAATGATGGCTGCAACCAAAAAATAGCCAGGCATTGTGGCAGGCGCCTGTGGTCCCAGCTACTTGGCAGGCGGAGGCAGGAGACTCGCTTGAGCCCAGGAGTTGGAGGTTGCTGTAAGCTGTGATGCCAGAGCACTCTACCCAGGGGGACAGCTTAAGGCTCTGTCTCAAAAAAAAAAAATAAATAAATAAATACATTAATGCAATCATGGGGTACAGTGTGGCATGGATGTGGAGAAAAGGGAATACTTCTACACTGCTGGTGGGAATGCAAACTAATACGTTCCTTTTGGAAAGATGTCTGGAGAACACATAGAAAACTAAAAATAGACCTGCCTTTTGATCCTACAATTCCTTTATTAGGTATATATCCATTCAATTTTCTTTATTGTATTGTTTTTTAACTGTTGAAGTTGAACTTTCAGCTTATTCATACTATTATCTAATATCTAAAATATATATTAAAACTGTAAATTTCCTTTTAATTGACTCATTAAGCCACACCCTACAAGTTTGAATTTATTAGCATGAAGTTGTTCACAGTATTTTTATAATCCCTGTATTATTGTGGAATCTGTAGTGACTTGTTACTCTCATTCCAGACATGAGTGCACTGTATGTTTTTTCTGTCTTTTTTTAACCATACTCATTTATATCCAGTATTGACCTCTGACCCTTCTGAATGTTCTACCCAATGGTCTTTGAATCATGAACTGACACATGGCTTATTGCCGCCCTGTGAAAGTGCCAGGCAGCATTACCTGTAAACTTCTCTCCTTAAGGATCCTTGGGTAATTTCCTCATGTGCATGTTCTTAGCAGTACTCAAGTCAATACTTGAAGGAGGTTTCAAAATGCAAATCACAGAGCTCTTTGTTTTTTTTTGTAGTTCTCTCATTTCTGATACTCAGCTCTGTGAACTGCAGCCACCTGTCCAACCTGGACTCACTTCTGTCTGTCTTCTCAAGTCAAGGACCCTCCTGGCTCTTTTGAGGTTCCCCGCCACATCCTGGAAGGCAGTAGGTGGACTCATTTGTTTCTCAACTTTGGAAGATCCTAGTTCTTTGCTGCCCAGTGTCCTGTATCATGAAGACCAGTGTTTTATTATCTGGTCAAAAGATAACTATAAATTTATCACCAGGAAGATACTGTGACATTTGTGTAAAGAGAGATAAGTAGAACAATTGAACAGAATAGAGGGCTAAGAGTCTATATTCACATATTTTGAGACAACTGAATTTTGACAAAGGTAAAAAGCCAATCTAAAAGAATAGACTTTACCACAAAGGTTGAAACAATTGGATTTTTATAAGGAAAAAGGTGAAAATGATCTTTATGAAGACAGAATAAAAGAATCACTAAAATCATGATCCATCAAGAGTAAATTTCTAAACCGATTTTAAAAAAATTATAACTACTGCTCCATGAAACATAAGAGAAAATGGAAGTATGCATCACACACTTCAAGACAATATTTTAAAACCATGCATCAGATAAAGGATTTCTATCCAAAATAAATAATGAACTCTCAAAACTCAGTTTAAAAAGAAGCAAAAAATCTGAAGACACTTCATTAAAGAGGATACAAGACAACAATTAAGCACATGAAAGATAAGCATCATTGGTCACTAGGGAAATAAATCCTCACAGAGATACCACCACCCCACCATGACAACAGGGAAAGGTTAAAAGACACAGTACCAAGCATCAGGGAGGATGTGAAGGAATATCAGCTTTAAAATATTTCTGATGGAAATAATGTGTGGTATCAGCATTTTGGAAAAGATATTGTCAATTTCCTAAAATATTTGACCACATACTTACCATATGATTCAAACACTCCACTCCTGGGTATTTACCCAAGACAAAAGTGTATATCTACACAAATACTGCTTGGAAATATTCTTAGCTTTGCCTGTAATACCCAAACGCTCATTGCAGTTGAATAGATAAACAAACTGCAGTGTGTCTCTACAATGAAATACTTCTTCAAATACAAAAACGAATAAACTACAAATACGTTAAAAATCGCATAGACCTCAGAACAGTAAATTGGAGTGAAATAATGCAGATAAAAATAAGGTATAGTGTATAAATCCCTATAGAGATAATTCCATGAAATGAGAAATAATCTGTGGTAAGAGCAGAGAACTCTATACTTGCCTAGGGATGGAGAGAGGTTGAAGAGAAAAATTTCAAAGTGATATTAAAACACTATTGTGAATGATGCATTCATTATTTCAATTATGTTTATTGTGATTTTATGGGTATAAACATATGTAAAAAACTTATTAAAAGACATAATTTAAATTTGTGTTGTGTATTTAATTTTAATTATATCTCAGTAAAAGAGTATGGAAATAATTGAGAAAAGAATAAAAACTGTATTGGATAGTTTGAGGTAAATTCTGGGAAAAAAATTGGGGATGGCAAATTGTGTATTGTTTATTCCTGTATCCTAATTATATATTTAATACCAGGCTAGTAGAGTAAAGATGATCAGAGCTAATATGTGATCATATATAAACCTATCTATGTAATAAAGGAGTTTGCACAAACACACACATAGTGCACACCTACACACATATAAAACACCTATGAGTTCACTGACTTTCCATTCAAGTGAAAATACCCCAGGGAAGAAACTCACTAAGGAATTCATTAAGCAGGAAGTTTGTGCTACAAAGTAGAGATGTCATGAGATCACATTAAGTAATAAAAGCTAATTTGTTTTGTTTTGTTTTGTTTTGTTTTTAGGTCAGAGTGAGAGTTAGTCCACAGGTCTGTGTGTGACAGATAAAAACAACTCTCCTTATTCACTTCAGGAAGGGATGTTTGTTTAGGGATCACTTAAATGGGATCACTTAAAGCTAAGAGTTCAAAGTTTTGAAGTTAGAGATTGGAATCATGACTATCACTAAAATTTGCTTTCTGTTGCTTGTTGCTGCAAAATTGATTAAAATTTTTTATGGTTGATACAGACAGGTGGCACCTCAGCCAGCTCAGCCGAATGGGGCTGAAGGACCTTCCACCTCCATCTTGGTGGTGTTGGTGGTGGCAGCTGGTAGAGGAACCAGCAGGCTGGAGCATAGGCAAGCGGGGGGAGCTTCCCTCCCCCAACGGAGGCTCCAGTAGCCAAAGGAACTGGACATGAGTGGGGGAAGACACTGGTGATTCCCCTAGTGCATCCCTGATTGCTCTATTTTCAAAACCTACTCCTGATTGGTCTGTTTTCAGGACCCGAAAGCTCATTGGATAACTGCCCCATATAAGCCCCTAAGCAGAGAGCCCAAATGCAGACCTCCACAGACCTCTGAGAGAGAACAGGAAAGCAAGGAGGTTTGGCTCTTTGTAAGAGCTGTAACACTTGTATTATAAAACCAATCTTATTGCTGATCCTGCTCTGCATGGAGGTTTGGCTCTTTGTCGGAGCTATAACACCTGTTGAATAAGACCTAATAAAACCTAACATGCTGATCCTGTGGTCTGTCACTTCATTCTTTGAACCACTGAGACCAACAGCCTGGAAATCCAGTATCAAAATCCGGTATCATGGTGTCTGTTTAATGTATGTTATATAAAAAAAATTCTAAAAACCTCAGGCCCAAATTAAAAAGACAAAAAGAATTCTATCATTGATAAAAATTGCATTTCTGAGTAAAAGGAGAATGTTTAAATTCTCTCTTTTGAGGGCAAAGATAGCCTTGTCTACAGGAACAAGGGCCCTAGTAAAAAGTAAGGAAAATAGATATTGGAGAGACAGACCAGGTAACTGTAGGTTAGCCAACTTCAGAAATGCTATTTGGAGGCAATACCGGTAGCTGATAGGAATTCCTAGTCCAGCAGATGCCACAGGTAACAGGCATCTTTCCATGTTTTCCAAGTAATTTTGAGTCAGGAGAAGACATCGCTAGCACCCTGGGTGTGTGAGTTTTCTCTGATGCTTTATTTCTTTTTTTTGCCAGTAGACATAACTTTATTTATTATGAATTTTTGGTTTGTGTTGTTTGTTTTTATTTCTAATATTAAGGGAGTACAAGTGTTTTTCTTACATGGACACCTTGTATAATGCTTAAATCAAGGCTTTTGGTATACTACAATAGCATTCATTGTACCCAAAGGACAAGGTTTTAATCCTTACACACCCAACCCTCCCGCTTCTTGGTTTCCATTGTCTTTTATATCTTCTGCCTATGTGTAGCAATCATTTCCCTCCTTCTTGTTGGTAAGAACACACAGTGTTTCATTTTCTGTTCCTGAGATACTCACTTAGGACAATGGGCTCCAGATCCAGCTGGGGTTTTCCACTTTCCCTTCAATTTCATTCATCCAGTTTGCCATCCAAAGTCTGAATTCCATTTCTGACATTTTGACCATTTCTTTTTGTTTGAGATCTATTCCTGTGGCTCTATTGTGATTCTTTGTGGGTGTGGAACTAGCTAGTTCCTTCACATTGCCAGGCTGGTTGCTGGTTTATTCTTCTCTGAAATCTCTCTGAAATCTCTCCTTTCAGCTCAGGCATGATAGGTTTGCAGCAATCATTTCCTCTTTGCTGGGGACTCTCCTGCCTCATAACAAGGGTAGAAGTCCTTAAAAAATGCTTTTTGTGTGCTACTCCAGACAGGAAGGGAGAAGAGCAGATGCACTGAGATCCTGTGCCACAGCTCTCCTTCTGTCATCTCAATCTGCTATAGCTGTCACAGTCCAAGCCAGTGCTGGGGATATTTGCCGAATTTGTCCCCAGGCTACTATTGGAAGCTGCAGAGGTGGGTGGGGTGACTTTGGGTAGTGCCTGTGTAGGTTACAGGGCCTTGGCCAGTGCTGGAAGATCTTCGTGTGGAGTGGTGGGTTGGTCCCTAATGGAAGCTGGGCAGGGACCTGGTGAGTCCCTCTCCACTGAAGTGGGCATTGCAGGAGATTGCTCTGGCTGGGTCTCCCTGCAGTGGTGGCAGTGGCTATCTGGTGAGGATAGCTAGGTGTGGGAAACTGAGTTGGAGCTATGGCATTTGTTTTCTCCAGGTCTTGGTGTAATGGTGGTGCCTGGTGTGGGTGGCTGTGGCTAGTAGGTCTGTGATGGTGTTCTTGTAGTTACATGGGGGCATGGCCTGCTGGCTGGCATGCAAAACCAAAGAACTTGTTCTGCTGATTGTGATTCATGGCTGCTGGGGCATGGTCTGCCAGCCAGGACACAGGCCACAGGATGGGTGGGTCTGTGGGGGAGTGGCCCACTGCATAGGACTTGTGTCCCTGGAGTGTGGACATTCACGTCGAGGGCAGGGACAGGGAGCTCATTCCAATAGTTGGCAGGCTGAGCTGCTGGATGGCTGGGGCTCTCTCTTCCCTCAGCTTCTGCTGAGGCTGCTACCATGGGATCCCTAGAGCTCCATTTGAGTTCCCTGGTGGTGGGGCCCTCAGCTGTCAGTCGCAGACATTTATTGTGTCTGTTCTTCCTGCTTCCTCCCTGGCCCAGCATGTTGGGGCAGTGGCAATAAAGGCAATCCCAGGGTAGACCAGGTGATCTGGATCTAAGAGATAGTGGTGTCAGCTGTGGCAACTTGCAAACCAAGGCCAGGTGTCCCCACTGAGCCTGCTGGTCAATGCAGCTTTATCATACAGTTTCCAGGCAATTCCCTGATCAGGATGGAGGCAGATGGTGTGTGTGTGTGTGTGTCTGTTTGCGGGCAGGGATACTTCACAGCTCAAGCACAGTGGCCACTGAGCAATGTGGGGGCCCCGGGGTCTCTCCTCTGTCCTTTCTCCACATGTCAGGGCTTCCCTCAGGTACCTTATGATCTCTGTGAGTGGACCTCTGCATGCTGAGCGTCTCCTGTCAGTTCTCTGCTGACTGACAATGCTGTCTTTAAGAAGCTGGGCATCAACTTGCAGTTTTCCAGGTCTCCTGGAGAGTGGCATGTGGCGGCTGCTTCTAGTCCATCATGTTGGCCCTCCTCCTTCTCTGATATTTTATCTTTTTCCTCATTCAATCAGTCAGTCGGTCAATAAATATGTATGCAGCTACCACAATGTGTGTCCTGATTGAGGTTCTGAGATTGTCAAAGGATTTCAAAATACGGCTTTAGTTGTCAGGAATATTAAAATCCAAGAAAAATAAAGGAGTTATAAATAAACATACCTGCATTTTTCACAACAATTATTTGTAATCTCAGATTTGGAAGGCACCTTCCTATTCAATAATCTATCATTTCCAAGAGCATGGCTGGCCCCGCATTCACCATTGATGGTATTTGAGAGCATCCTTCCTTCCCTGTAAGAAAAGAAATTCACAAACCATGGATGTCTTATGATTTTTGATGTGTTCTTTTGAAGGTATATTTGCTCATTTTGTAACCATCATAATATTTTATTACAGGGAGACACACACCAGATGGATTCTAAAATTTATGAAAATGTGTGCTTAATTTTCAAAGTTTGAAGGCCACATACATAATTTCCCTTTATTAGCAATTTCAATACTGTATAGTGTAGGTTTAAATAATCACCTGCAGACTATATTTTAGGAAATCATGCCTTGACCAATGCACCACTGTTTCTGACCTTTAAGTGGCCTTGTCATGGAGACAACTCTGAAATGGTATTTCAACTTCATGATATTTTCCAGTAACCAGGCAGATTAGGATGTTTTTGGATGTTCTCTCTCAAATTCCAGCCTTCTGTCCAAGGAGAAATGAACAAGTGTGAGGGAGACTTTCAAATGAACTCAAACGTCATCCTGATGATCATGCACTGTATGCTGATGTGCTCACAACCTCACATTAATGGTCAGCTCCATGTTCTTACCTATGGTCAAGTTACAATTTCATCTGCCTCTCTATATCCCATTATCAGTATTGTTACTGTTACTATCATCATGTAAGATGGTTAACCCAGAACAGGAAATATTTAGTGAGTAGTAATAATTACTCCTGTCTTATAATCATCAGCCTTAAATAGTAGGGCTTAACTTTACTTTTATTAAAACTAATAACTCTCTTTGGTGTTCCTAGGAATTTTAGAACATCTTTATATTTAAGGATTTCAAGTATTCTAAAGGTCTATTTATTCTTTTACTTTATCTGAATTTAAAAAAATCAGCTTGTTGGTAGATAAATCTTTTATAAATATTATCTAATCTGAATGTTTTTAATGTAATAACATATTCTGGGGGGACCTCCAGCTTCTTCCAATTTTGATCTTTTAAATACATTTACATACACTTTTAAGTACATTTTAAAGTGCCACTTGCCCCTGAAAATATGTTTGTCATTCAAGATCCTTTTTTGTGATAATGAAACTTATTTTGAGTTGCAAATGTTTTGTTTTGTTTTTGTTTTCTTTGCCACACACTTTCCTTAAAATTTAAAGTGCACATTGGATCAGGTTTGGTCTGAACCATCCTGAATACTAATACTATCTTTTTAAATTTTTTTTAATTAATTAATTAATTATTTTTTTGTAGAGATAGAGTCTCACTCTATCACTCTTGATAGAGTGCCATGGCATCATGCAGCTCATGGCAACTTCCGACTCCTGGGCTTAGTGATTCTCTTGACTCAGTCTTCCAAGTAGCTGGGACTGCAGGTGCCTGCAACAATACCCAGCTGTTTTTTTGTTGCAGTTTGGCTGGGGCTGCATTTGAACCCACCACCTCAGTATATGGGGCCGGTGCCCTACCCACTGAGCCACAGGCGCCACCCCTAATACTATCATTTTCCATCAATGATGTTTCTCCCATTTTATCCTTAATCTGCCAGATATTCTTAGGTAAGTCTTTAAGATCAGCTTTTCTAGTTTTCTGTTAATTTTCAGTAAGGAAAAAGATGTGGATATGGAGTCGGGGGTCTCTCAAGTTATTTTTCCTTGTATTTGCTGTGTTTGGGGACCAGGGTACTCTTTGAAAGCTATAAATTGGCTTTCAGTGGCTGCAGGAATATATGTTCACAAGTAATTTATGTTCATCACATTTTATTGAGAGTACTCAGCCTAAGTGATCCAGCATGAAAATGGTTTCCTTTTTCCAAAAATTTGTAATGATGAACTTGTGTAAGTGTATATTGTACAAATTATAAAACTCAGAAACACACTCATGTATCTTTAGGGCTTGGCTTTGACCCTGTGTCATGAGTGAGGGTGAGAGGCTGGGTCAGAGAAATGCATCACCTGTGCAAGAACAGAAATCAGCTATGTGGTTGATTTGGCCCCTGTACATGTACTCTATGATTTTTTTTATGGAGGCTCCACAAAGGGGGCTGTGCTCATGATCATCTATGCTCTCCTCCTAAACGAGGAGCACACATAAAACTTTACTCAAATAAAAGCTCTGCTTTTCATTCACAACTTGCTTGAATTATCTGTTGTCCTCATGTATAAACTAAGAGCCATAATACAGATTTTCTTTCTTTTTTTGACAAAAATGTTAATTTTACTTTTATTTATTTAGTTAAATTGTGCAAACAATATTTTGAAACAGAACTACACATATATATGTAACTAATATTATAATAGATTTGCTTAGCTTAGTTTTTTTATTTATTAAATCATAGCTGTATACATTAATGCAATCACAGGGTACAGTGTGGTGTTTTCATATACAATTTGAAATACTCTCATCAAACTGGTTAATGTAGTCTTCATGTTATTTTCTTAGTTATTGTGTTAAGACATTCATACTCTGCTTTAAGAAAGATTCACTTGTACCCTTGTAAGATAAACCATAGAGGTGATCCCACCAATCACCCTCCCTCCACCCATACACCCCCTACCATCTCCTTCCCTTCCCTCATCCCCATATTCTAAGACTATAATTAGGTTATAGCTTTCCTACGAAAGCAATAAATTAGTTTCATAATAGGGCTGTGTATATTGGATACGTTTCCTTCCATTGTTGAGATACCTTGCTATAAAGAACATTCTCCAGCTCCATCCATGTAAACTTGAAGGAGGTAAAGTCTCCATCTTTCTTTAGGTCTGCATAGTATTCCATGGTGTACATATACCACATTTATTGATCCATTCATGGGTCGATGGGCACTTGGGCTTCTTCCATGACCTAGTAATTATGAATTGGGCTGCAATAAACATTCTCATACAAATATCTTTGTTATAATGTGATTTTGGTCTTCTGGATATATATCTAATAAACAAATTGTAGGATCAAATGGCAGGTCTATTTTTAGTTCTCTAAGTATTCTCCAGACATCTTTCCAAAAGGAACAAATTAGTTTGAAATCCCACCAGCAGTGAGAAGTGTTTCCTTTTCTCCACATCCACACCAACATCTCTGGTTTTAGGATTTTGTGATATGGGCTAATCTTACTGGAGTTAGGTGATATCTCAAAGTAGTTTTGATTTGCATTTCTCTGATGATTAAGGATGGGAAAAACTTCTCAAAAAACCGGAAGGCAATGCCCCTATCTTCTTTAGAGAAATTTCTTTTCAAGTCCCTTGCCCACCCTGAGATGGGATCACTTGTTCTTGCTAATCACATATTCTTGCTAATCACATATTCTTGCTAGTACGTTTGAGTTCTCTATGGATTCTGGTTATTAAACCTTTGTCACAGACATAACCTACAAATATCTTCTCCCTTTCTGAGGGTTGTCTATTTGCTTTACTTACTGTGTTCTTGGCTGTGCAGAAGCTTTTTAGTTTGATCAGGTCCAAGTAGTGTATTTTTAATGTTGCTTCAATTGCCCAAGGGGTCTTCCTCATAAAATTTTTACCCAGGCCGAATTGTTCAAGTGTTTTCTCTACACTTTCTTCTAGTATTTTTATAGTTTCATGTCTTAAGTTTAAATCTTTAATCCAGTGAGAGTCTATCTTAGTTAATGGTGAAAGGTGTGGGTCCAGTATCAGTCTTCTATAGGTCGCTAGCCAGTTCACCCAGCACCATTTGTTCAAAAGGGAATCTTTTCCCCACTCAATGTTTTTAATTGGCTTGTCAAAGATCAGGTAACAGTAGGTTGCTGGATTCATCTGTTGGGTCTCTATTCTATTCCATACATCTACCTCTCTGTTTTTGTGCCAGTACCATGCTATTTTGATTACTATTGATTAATAGTATAATCTGAGGTCTGATAACGAGATTCCTCCTGCTTTTTATTTATTTCTGAGTAAAGGCTTGGCTATTCGATGTTTTTTCTGATTCCATATAAAATGAAGTATTATTTTATTCTAGATTGTTAAAGTATGACAGTGGAGCTTTAATAGGGATTGCATTAAAATTATACATTGCTTTGAGTAATATGTACATTTCAACAATGTTGATTCTTCCCAGCCATGAGCATGGTATGTTTTTCCATTTGTTAACATTTTCAGCTATTTCTTTTCTTAGAGTTTCATAGTTCTCTTCATAGAGATCTTTCACGTCCTTTGTTAGGTAAACTCCCAAATATTGCATCTTCTTTGGCACTATTGTTAATGGAATAGAGTCTTTCATTGTTTTTGTAGCTTGGCTACTGTTGGTATGTATAAAGGCTACAGATATATGAGTGTCGATTTTGTAACCTGAGACGCTGGTTACGATACAATAATACAATACAATACAATACGCTGTATTCCTTGTACTCCCTGTATTCCACTTCTAGGAGTTTTGTAGTAGAATCCCTGGTGTTTTCCAGATATACAGTCATATCATCTGTGAAGACTGAAAGTTTAATCTCTTCTGACTCTATATGGATACCCTTGATCACTGTTTCTTCCCTGATTGTGATGCTAAAACTTCCATTACAATGTTAAAGAGCATTGGAGACAATGGGCAACCTTGTCTCATTCCTGATCTGAGTGGAAATGATTTTAACTTAACTCCATTCAATAAAATACTGGCTGTGGATTTGCTGTAGATGGCCTCTATCAGTTTAAGAAATGTCCCTTCTATATCAATTTTCTTAAGTGTTCTGATCATGAAGGATGCTGGATATTATCAAAAACTTTTTCTGCATCAATTTAGAGAATCATATGATCTTTGTTTTTTAATTTGTTTATGTGATGAATTACATTTATAGATTATGTATGTTGAACCAGCCTTGAGATCCTGGGATAAAACTCACTCGGTCATGGTGTATAATTTGTTTGATGTGTTGCTGGATTCTGTTTGTTAGGATTTTGTTGAATATTTTTGCATCAATATTCATTAGTGATATTGGTCTATCATTTTCTTTTCTTGTTGGGTCTTTTCCTGGTTTGGGGATCAAGGTGATGTTTGCTTCATAGAATGTGTTGGGTAGTATTCCGTCTTTTTCTATATTTTGGAAAAGATTGAGTAATATAGGTACTAGTTCTTGTTTAAAGGTTTGGGACAATTCTGACATGAAGCCATCTGGTCTTGGGCTTTTCTTTTTAGGGATATTTTGTATAGTTGATGCTATTTCAGAACTTGATATAGGCCTGTTCAAAGTTTCCATTTCATTCTGTCTAAGTCTTGGGAGGTGGCGTGCTTCCAAGTGTTGGTTGATTTCCTTCAGATTGTCATATTTCTGGGAATAAAGTTTCTTGTAATATTCATTAAGGATTTTTTGAATTTCTAAAGGGTCTGTTGTTATTTCATCTTTACCATTTCTGATTGATGAGGTTAGAGATTTTACTCTTTTTTTCTTGGTTAGGCTGGCCAAAGGTTTATCTATCTTATTGACCTTTTCAAAAAACCAACTTTTCAATTTATTGATCTGTTGTATAATCCTTTTGTTTTCAATTTCATTTAATTCTGCTCTAATTTTGGTTATTTGGATTTGGTGTTGGAATGTTCTTCCTTTTCCAGCTGCTTGAGATGTCCCCTTAAGTTATTAACTTCCTCTCTTTCTGTTCTTGTGAGGAAGGCTTGCAATGCTATAAATTTCCCTCTTAGGACTTCCTTTGTTGTATCCCAAAGGTTCTGATAACTCATGTCTTCAGTGTCATTTTGTTCTGAAACTTTGGTAATTTCCTTCTTGATCTCATTTCTAACCCACATATCATTCAGCATAAGGTTATTTAGCTTCCCTGTTTTTTTCTGGGTCTTTAGATTCCTGTTGTTACTGAGTTCAACTTTTATTTTATGATAGTCCTAGAAGATGCATGGAATAATTTTCTTTTAAATTTACTGAGGTTAGACTTGTGACCTAAGATATGATCAATTTTGGAATATGTTCCATGGACTTATGAGAAAAATGTGTATTCAATTTTGTTAGAATGAAATGTTCTGTAGATGTCTGTTAAATCCAAAAGTTGAATAGTTAAATTTAAATCTAAAATTCCTTTCCTAAGCTTCTTATTGGATGATTTATCCAACACTGCCAAAGGAGTGTTAAAATCTCTGACTAGGATAGAGCCGGGGGAGATCAAGTTGCTCATGCCTGTTAGAGTATCTCTTATAAACTGAGGTGCATTCTGGTTGGGTGAATCGATATTGATAATTGAGATCTCATCATATTGAGTATTACCCTTAACAAATACAAAGTGGCCATCCTTGTTCTTGCTTACTTTTGTTGGTTTTAAACCTATTGTTTCTGTGAATAAAATTGCAACACCTGCTTTTTTTCTGCTTTCCATTTGCCTGGAATATAGATGACCATCCCTTTACCCCGAGTCGATTTATCTTTTAAGGTACGATGAGATTCTTGTATACAGCAAATGTCTGGTCTGAGTTTCTGTATCCAATCAGCCAATCTGTGCCTCCTTAGAGGACAATTTAAGCCATTCATGTTGATTGAAATTATTGATTATCCTGGTAAAATTTTGGGTATGGGATTGTTCGAAAGTCCAGTGGACATTTTTAATCCTTTTGCCACTGTGGAAGTTGGAATTTGATCAAAAGTTTCTGAGTGATTTTACTGTTGTGGTGGAGAATTACACTGGTCATTATGGAGGATAGGTCTGAGAATATCTTGAAGAGCTGGTTTAGTTATGGCAATTTCTTCAATATGTGAATGTCATTAAAGTATTTAATTTCTCCATCATAAATAAAACTCAGTTTAGCTGGATACAGGATCCTGGGTTGAAAGTTATTTTGTTTTAG
>NW_003852518.1:2105914-2136261 GCF_000181295.1 Otolemur garnettii
TGAATTTCAGAATCTCTTGGCATGTCTGGAAAGTTCTCTTTCATAATTTCATGAAGAAGAGCCTCTGTGTTTTGTGAAGCAACTTTGTCACCTTCAGGGATTCATATAAGGCAAATATTAGCTTTCTTTGAATTATCCCAGAGCACTCTGAGAGAATGTTCCATTTTTGCTTTCATTTCTGTTCCTCTTTGGATGCTTGCGCATGTTCAAAAGTTTTGTCTTTGATGTCTGAGATCCTTTCTTCTGCTTGCTGCATTCTGCTACCAAGGGATTCTACTGTATTTTTCAGATCTTTGAGGGCTGTAATCTTTTGCCTCAATGTTTCAAAATATTTGGTGGTTTTGTCTTTGAACTCATTGAATTCTTGAGTTCAAGAATTTTGGAATGTGCCTTGAATTTCTAATTCTGTCTTTGCCTCTATTCTATTAAACTTATTTGCAATCCAAATTCTGAAATCGATTTCTGACATCTCAGTCATCTGTTTATGAATGGGATGTTCAGTTGCATCTGCCACATCCTTTCTTGGGGGGATTGATCTACTCTGGTTATTCATATTACTAGAGTTTTTCTGTTGATTTCACCCCATGATTATCTTACCCCATTTGGCTTTTCCCCTTGAGCTTTGTCAAGAACCTGTATAGTGTTACAGCCTGAGGGATTGGGGACCTGTGTAGTGTGGTGGGGCTGAGTGGCTCTGTCTTATTTTCAGCTGGTCTCTGTCCTATCCTAGTGAATCCCATTACTCTTGGTTGAAGTCTCAGCTGCGGAGAAATGCCAGCATTTAAGTCACCCTGCCCCCACAAACAACAATTGGCAAGGAAAAGCAAACCTTCCCTCAACCATACACTCAGGATGCCACTTTGGATAGACCTTGAGTGATTGGCCCAATTCAAAAGGTCCAAATCAGTTATCCCAGTTGACACTGGTCTCAGGTGGGAGAGTTCAAAAAGTCTCCGGCAACTAGGTAGGAAAGGTCTGCTGGCAGCTGAAATATGACTCACTCCAGGGCTCTGTGAGGGCATAGGGACTCACCCAGCAAATGAATTAGTCTGGGAATTTTGATGCCTCCTTCCCCACCTTGCACCCAGTCACTAGTAATACTGCAGAGCTGTGACCCAGTTCCCTCCAGTGAGCAAATGCTCCTGGGGTTTACGACTGCCTGAGTCACCAGGAGATCTGAGTCTGGCAGGGGGAGATGAGGCCTGCCAACCTTTGGTGCTTAATGAAGGATAGGACAGTTCACTCAGTTCTAGCCCCGTGCTTCATTGATGTTGCTGGCAGAACAGGACAAAGCAACTTCACAGAATTTATTTCTGTCCCAGCTAAATTCCTATGTAGATCAGACACTGCTGAAGCTGATAAATCACAACTCAGCCCTGGGCAGCAAACAATTAGAGTTTACACTCAGATGTCAATTCCAGCCTCTGTGCACCCACTGCCTTTGTCTCAGCTATAATCCCCTGAGGGTTGGGTTCTATTAAGATCAGATAAGCAGTCCCCTGACTCAGCCCCTCCCTGTAAGTCTTTGAGCTGCATGTATTAAAGTCCCCGTGCTCCGCCCAGGTCAGTACCACCATTAGGGCTTCTCTTTACTCACAGAACTTCCCAACACCACTCTGCCAGTGGCTACCACCAGAGAAAATGCCTGACTTCCTCTGGTTGCCCAGAGAGACAGGGTGTCTCTATCCAGAATGGCCTCAGGGATGTGAGCCTTTCCTGCTACTGCGGCTGCTGCTCTGCAACTCAGGATACCATAGCTCCTGTGTGGTTCCCTCTCAGGTGACTGTTCTCTCCTCGCTCTTGTGCCACAGAGTCAGCACAGACCAGCACCAGCCCTTCCCTCCTCCACTCCTCTTAAGAAAATGCCCAAGAATCTGGATATACATGGGTGACAAACTTCCAGACCTCAAGGTGAGAGTGGAGGGGAATCCTGGGAGTTCAGAGTTGCAGGTAGAGAATATATACAGTTTTATACAGTTTTACAGTTTTATGCTTGGCAGGAGAGTGCTGTGGCACCCTAGTAGGGGTAGGATGTCCAGTTTTTATGGGGTCTCTCCCTTGGGATAGAGTGGGAGGATGTTTGAACTCTGCTCTCTTGTTTGTATGGAGTAAACTGTGAGCCCTTCTTGTGGGTGAGGGGACTCTCATCCTCTTGGTGGTGGATTTTGTACCTTTTGATTGTATTTTGGGGGTCACAGCTTGCCTCAGCAAGGTTGATGTGCGTTCTTCAGTCTTCTTTCTTGGCTCAGCTCTAATCCATCGGCTTACTTGCTAAACTTCTGTCCTTTAAGTCTCCTTCTGGACAGGAGCCTCTGTGGAAAGCTGGCTTCAGTCCACCATCTTTCCTCCACCTCCTCTAAACTTGTGAAAATTAACAGCAACTACACACTAAGGCCTTTCCAAATCCCCTGCTACATATTGAGCCATTTCTCTCTTTTTACTTTCTGTAGATGTTAGGGTCGAAATTAAAGACACTTTGGTCCCAAGCATGGAGCAAGAGGCTCTACCTACTAACACATTTTTCTTACTTTCCACATAAAAGAACAGAAAACTCTGCAGTAGCAGTTACAGCTGTGTACAGAGGAATTGTTCATTGGGAAGCTCTGGGTGAAAGGTAGAGATCATGGCCATTGCCCTCTGAGTGGTTTCATGTCCTCACTGCCACCAGGTTAGTTTAAACACTAATGTAGCTTTCTTTATATCATATCTATTATTCAAATTAGACTATTATGTATATAGAGGTTTTTGAGAGTGCTTCCTGAATATTGATGCAATCAGTGTGCATTGTAGAACTGATGGGCAGGATACAATTTTATTTCTCAGATGTCGGGGTCCTGTCCTGGGGACAGGGTCCACTAAGACCTGTGGAACTCGTGAGACCAACTGAAAAAATATGAAGTTAGGAACGACAATAAAGAATGAGACACAAGACACAGAACAGAATTTTCAAAGGTAGGAGCTCAAGGGACCACCACCCATTCATGGGCTCCGGTGAGTGGCCTTGAGTCTCGGTTGCACTCAGCTTTTATTGAAATCTATCTGCCCAGGTGGTAAGCTGAGAGAGGGAACAAAGACACCAGCAGTTTTTCTGAGTGAACATATTAGCTCTTATTGTTATAATTATTATTATTAATTTTAAGCATTTGAGCAGTTTTGAGGAATCTGAAACTTGAGCATTATTGTAGGGGAAGCCTCCCATCTGAAGTCACATATACAGATTCCCAGGGAGGTGTTAAACCCTGCTAGTTCACTGTGGAGTAAAATGCCATTGGCATTAATCTTCTCTGAGGAATTGGTGGGAGAGAGGCATCTTCCTCTCATCACCACTACAGAGGATTCTCCTCTGTGATAAGGGATATAAGCCCTTTTGCCCATATTTCAGGGCTGGAGCTGTTCCCTTGGTCTCTGCCCCAGCCAAATGCAAATCTCCACAGTGGGTATCTGCTTTGTCTGTTTAATAGGTGGGAAATGACCTAGAAGGTGTATCTATTCTAGGTCTTGTCATAATCTCTTTTAAGACTATTTACTTCCTCAGAGTCTTCACAGACTCAACAGGGTATTGGTGTAAGCTGTATCCCCAATAGGCCAGAGTTTCAGGAAAGGCCAGAAACTTGTTTAGATAAGAAATTTAGCAATGGCTGTGTTAAAAGTAAATTAGCTGACTTTTCTTTGTTCTGACTCCTTCAGCTTACTTTTTAATTTTCTTTTTCTGGAGATGTCCTCCCCTGCCAAGAATGGGATCTTCAGTCCACATTCAGCCTGCATCAGATTTGTTTGGTCTCAGCTTGCTGTGTGCCAGTTAGGAACAGGGAGAAGGTGAATGAGAAGTTGGGTCGAGAAGTACTATATCTTTCAGCTGAGTCTCTAGACTCTCTTGTGTCTAAGTATGGTCTTCCTGTACCATTTCTTAGCCCACATTTATAACTTTAATATTTGCCATTGGAACAACTTTTGATAATAAGATAATTTTCTCACTTTCTAGCAAATAAATTACTCTTTCTATAGCCCAAATGTGATGATATTCCATTTCTGCTTTGTAAAGTTTAGCAGCTCCTCAAGCCCCTGGAGACCCTGCAATGTGGCCATTTCCCCTTTTTTAGCCTCATCTCTTCTTTCCACATATCATAACATGTACTTCAGACAAACTGAGCTTTATTTGGAACTTCACAAAAGACATTCCAATTAGCCATTACATTTTATTTCATATATTAGGAAATTTAATATCAACAAGTTTAGATTATTCCCTAACTTCACAAGAATGCTGACATTTCTTCTGAATATGCTAAGTTTACTGAAATTTAACTCTTTCCACATTAAATGACATAGGCAGAACATGCCAGCACTAAGCAGGCCTTCCAGAACAGTAATGCAAGGAATTTTTATGTAACTGCTTTATTACAAAAGGGTCAAAATCAGCTTCATCATAACTCTGCATATTGATCACAGTCTGGCAACAATCTAAGGAAAAACTTTGGTATCACTGTGAGAATAATAGGGGTTGTGGCTGTGCAACTTGTCTTCCTCCTTTGCCCTTTCCCCAGTGTCATTAAAGCCTTGAAAAGCACAACTTGTATAGATCCTAGAGTGGATGGGCTTAGAGCACCTCAAAAACCCTAATACACAGCATTGCCAATATCATATCTCTTAGAAAAGCCCTCTGTGCAAAACTGTCATCATTTAGCCTGTGATACCAGTTGAAAACAAGGGCCCAATAAACATTTAAAAGACAGATCTGGGAAAGAAACGTGCATGGGGGCTGTAAAAATTCTGACATGCTGTGTGTTGTGTGGAAGACGTGATCAGGACAGCTTGGAAACCCATGATGGCAGTTCTTCAAGATGAAGAACCAAGAACAAAGTTATCATATGATCCAACAATTCTACTTCTGGGTATTAATTCAAGAGAAATAAAAGCATACATCTGTATACAAACTTTAAATAAACCTTCATAGCAGCAACATTATTTATAGCTATAGCAAAAAATAGAAACAACCCAAATATACCAAAACCTATGAGTGGATAAAGAAAAGTGGTTATAACTGCTGGATGGAATATTATTCATCCATAGCAAAGAATGCTGATATATGCCACAACATGAACTTTGCAAACATAAATTTATGTGAAAGAAGTTAGACACAAAAGTACATATATTATTTAATTCTATTTATATAAAATATCCAGAATAGTTAAATCTTTGGAAACAGGAAGTAGGCCAGTGCTTCCTTAGGTTGGAGTTCAGAGGGATAGGCAGAGACTTTAACTGTAGATTGTAGTGATGGCTGAATAATTCTGTGCATATATTAAAAATAAGAAATTTTACAGTTCGAGTGGTTACATTTTGTGATACTTGAATTACCAGTTTGATGAAAATATTTCAAATTGTATATAAAACCAGCCCATTGTACCCTATGATTGCATTAATGTACACAGCTATGATTTAATAAAAAAAAAGATGGCCCATTTAAAAGTTAAATCACAGAAAATTTTTTTTAAAAAGCTGTTTAAACACACTTATGTACACACACAATTACAAGACACTCATTAGATCTTGAAAAGCAATAGTAAATTGCAACTCTTTCAGTAACTTAAATTAAATTCTTGAGTTTGAGGATTTCAAACCCAGATCTCTCTAAGATAATCTTTGCTGTTGTTGGAAGAGATTTCTAAGTCCTGGGAGTTTTTAAGGAGAGTGTTGTAAGTTTTCTATCAGTCTGATAAATTCACTCTATTAAGGGCGCTGATCTCTGTTTTTCCCTTATGTGTGAAATCCATCCCAGGAAAGATTGCTTTGTTAATAATAAATATTTCAGCAACTGTAAAGTTATGAGTGCTTCTCTGTGATCCACATTACTTACTGATTCTACGTTATGTGGTCTGAGCTGACACCCAGGGATATGTACATGTGAGTTGGCTATGAGGGACTTCCATCCTTTCCTGAGGGTCTAACATCTGACAGGTACAGTGGGGGAATATATCTATTTATATCTGTTTGTACAAGAAAATACTGATATCTAGAGGTCATTTTTTAGCCTGATCCATGGAATTTCACTGCTATTGGAGACTAGGGTAAGTTGAATAGTTGAAAAGACCAAAAAGAAAATTCTTTGAATGTCATTTATTTAACCTCAGTGAGGCCAATGCTGCTTTCCTTTCAACTCTATTTTTAATCCCTGTGATTGCCACAGAGTGACCTTTCAGGTGGTTGGTAAGTTTTGTAGCATAAGGAGCAAAAGCTGTTGGGGTGTGTGTGGTGCTTGCACCCCTCCCCTGGTCAGGTGCATAAGATTTTTCTGGAACATGTGCTAGGTAATCTCACCAACTACAAGAGTTAAGAATTCAGTGTATTTTTTTTCCTCAGAAGCCAAGAAGAAATACTGTGCGAAACACAGAACTTCTTAAATGTTTATCCAACATGTCGTCTCAATAATTGACATCAGAGAAAGGCTGGGTGGACATATGTAAAGGAAAGAGAACCTAGTAGAAGTAACTTGGATATTCCTGAAACAGAGATATCAGTCTTCTGTTTGGAGACCTCATGAAATGAGGAAAAGCAAATGCTTTTCTTGAGATGAGTGGATTTCTGATGGGTTAAGTGTTGAATCAGTGTCTGCTAAGGAGAACAGCCTCTGTGGGGAGGTTGGAGGAAGGTATACTTGGAAGTTGTTTTTTTCAGGGGTGACATTTCAACCTATGAACAGTACTAAAATAGACCAAGTCTTATAATATTAATCCCAGGATAACTTCCCAGGGTCAATATCTTAGAAATTTATTTCTTAAGCTTTACATATTACCCATTCCTTTTATTTCAACTTAGCATTCCCAACTTCCCCAGAAAAATGAGTAATAATTACCCTAATGTTAAGTGCTCCAAGCTGAGGACATGTGGGCACTATTTCTGGATTACAGGGGGATCAGCAGGGGGGAATATGTTGCAGTCTGTAACCAGGCTTGGAGGGTAAATTCCTCTGACACAAGACCCCTACCTGAGTGTCCCTGCAGAAAATTGAAAGATAAAAGCTGAGGAATGGGATGAGAAATTGTCAACTCCATACCCCTCATTTGACAGGAGAGAAATAACAAAAATTGAAGTTTTAGGGGGAAATGCAATCTGCAGGCAGTCCCTGCATTACAAAGAATCTACGAGATAGATTATGTGGGTTTGTTCTTAAGCTGACTTTGTATATAAGTTGGAACAGGTACACTTACCTACTACCTGTAATGGCCCCACTCATAAGTGAAAGTCATACGTCAGCCAGATATTTATAACTTGGGCACATATCCATACATAAGTGTGAGTTGTACTTAAGTGAGATGTTTGTAACTTGGAGACTGACTATACTGACAATGCTACACCATTTACTGGCAATATGAGACACGACTCAGGAGTAGATTGGGAAGGTTATTCTCTTCAGAGCATCCAAAAGTTGCATTCTGAGGATGGGATGAGACCTCATCTTGGGCTGGCAGCTTCAGAGAAGGTGGCAGCAGCGTGATCGCCCTTCCCTTTCTGTCCGCTGGGTCGAGTGCCTCTCCCTAAAGCAGAACACTGCTACTCCAAGAGCTGCTCCTGTCTCAACCTCTATTCCGAGGCAGAGAGGGAACCTTCCTCGTTTCCCCATTCTGCTGAGACTCACAGGGCATGTGTAGGCCACACCCTGAGCACACACAGACTTTGTTCAGGGCTGTAGTGTCTGCCTAGTGGGAAGAAGGTAAGGAACTTACTCTAGATGCCTCAAAATAAAGTAATACAGAACAAAAACTTAGCCACCGTGCAACAAGGGAGATCTTGCTTTTTTTCACTAGATAAAAGTAGTGAGAAAAGATGAAAGAAGAGCAGACTGACTTGCTTTTTGTCTCCAAAACATGAAATGAGACAGCTACTGATTATTTTTCTCAAGTTGAATCTTTTGACCTTGTGGTTAATAAAAATTCCTCTCAAGTATGTTGAGCATTATGTCTTAATTTTTAATATTGCTAAAATAATTTTGTCTCTTTCTGTTTCTACATGGGTTTCTTATTGAAAACCTGGGAAAGTCTGTATCAGAACTGTGAGTCAGATGTCATTTAAACCAGAGAATCAAGATGTATTGTTCTAAAGCAGTAGTTCTGCATCTATCCTGCATTTCAATGAGCTGGACCTTGACTTCTATGAAAGTGAGGGCACTGGTTAATTTCAAACATCAGATGATGATCTTGATCAGGGAAAAAGAGAATCTGGTTCTTAAAAACTATTGATATTGAAAAATTATATTAAAAGAGTTGACCCCACCTTTGTAAGTATTGTATCTGTTTCTATGGAAGCATTAGGAAGCCCAAAAGTCTTCTGTGAGTCTCAGTGGATAAGGTGTTCTGTGTCATCTTTTCTAAGTGTATTCTTTAATTCAGATCTGCAGCTAGCAGACAAGAGAACTCTATAGATTAGTATTTGAAATGGTAATAGTCTTGGGATAAGTATTTTTTCTTTCTTTTATTAAATACAGTACCAATAATTATATGAACATGTGAGGAAAGGGAAGTTATGACCTAGTGGAAATCTAATCAGACTTGTGCCAGAGAACAAATAGTACAGTCAAATGTCTCTGGAAACTCAAATGTGTTTCAAAGTGTATAATGACCCAGGGTGGAGGTGGGAGAAGGGATAAAACAGATGAAATCTAAGCATCTAAGTTACGTAAAGTTAGGCAGATGGTAGTTGTCAGTATCATTCCAGGCTGGAGAAATAGAGATTTATGATCCAAATTATTTGGGGGAGGGATATTCATGAAGGTGAGTTCTGAATAATGTCTGGTCACCACCAAGAGAGCTATAATGTTGAAGAGTCACATTCTCTGAAGCTACTGGCCTGAGATGAAAAGCTATCCCATTTCAGAGTCCAACATTCAGCTTAGTGTGCAGAAAGAGGGCTGTGCAGGGGCCTCAATCAGCTACTGGAAAGAAGCTATAAGGATTTCTATTTATAGTCACTTCCTTTTAAAAATTTATTTCTTTTAAAATTATCTATAAATGAGAATAATAATAGTGCCTATTTCTACCTTGGCACCTATAGCTCAAGAGGCTAAGGCATCAGCCACATACATCAGAGCTGGCAGTTTGAATCCAGCCTGGGCCTGCCAAACAACAACAACTACAACAAAAAAATAGCCAGGCATTGTGACAGGCACCTGTAGTCCCAGCTACTTGGGAGGCTGAGGCCAGAGAATTGTCTAAGCCCAAGAGTTGGAGGTTGCTGTGAGCTGTGACATCACAACATTCTACCCGGGGAGGCAGCTTGAGACTCTGACTCAAAAAAAATAAGTACCTATTTCATAAATTACAAAATCTTTATATATATTTTGATTTTGATCAGTAATTTAGTGAAGCAAATTACAGTAATTATAAAATGGCATAATATTTGTACATAACCTATATATATCCTCCAGAATTCTTTAAACTATGTATAGATTACTTAAGATACCTAATGCAACATATGTGCTATGTAAATGGCCATTGTACAGTACTCCTGGGGGGATAATGATGAGAATAAAAGTCTGTACATGTTACCTACAAATGTAATTTTTTTCAATGTTTTCAATCCACAATTGGTTGAATTTGTGAGTGTTGTGCCCACAGACATGGAGGCCCAGCTGTATGTAGGGCATTACATACTATACATCTATTAATGGTCATTCGGGTTGCTTAAAGTTTTGGGCTATTGTGAATACAGTATAATGTTTTATATGTTTTAGTTTCTTCTGAATATATACCTTTATTGTCTTCACAGATAATGGAAGGCTCCCTGATGGGAATACTTAGTTTCTCTCTGTGCTCCCAAAGTCTGTGGTGTTTCATTGCATGGGTTGGTTAATTATCAATGTCTCCCCCTGGAAGATAAACTCCAAGAAAGAAAGAACTCTTTGGCCTTACTATTCATCATCTATACAAGTACCCAACAGTAGCTAGAACTTTATAAAATCAAGAAAATTAAAAAATTCCAAATAACAAAACAACACAAAAATCAGAAACATAAACAATTTAATAGGTGTAAAAATGAAGGTGTCTGAAAAACTGCTTCATTAATTACATACCAATCACTTCTTGCCAGTTAAAATTGGAAGGTAGTGACTATTTCCAACTGGGCACTGTTCCCCTGTAGGTAGATACTCAGATTCCCCAAGGCACTGATGTACATTCTACAGTAATTTTCAGTGTGAATAAACTACAATGTTCCTTGGGGTTACTGAAAAATGCCTCTCTTCTCTCCCCCTTCCTTCATCTCATTCCATGTGACAACAGATTTTTTTTGTGTGTGTGTGTTGGCCTGAAACAACTGCTCTGGTCCTAGTGTCTTCTGGGGCATTTTAGGGAAAGGTCTATTTTGGATTTTGTGTGAAATCCTCCCTGCAGGGAGCATGTGTGTGCTCCTGACTGGCCAGACCAGAGATAAATCTATATGGCAAACATGGGGTTGGATGACTTATGTTTCTTCATTATGGTTCCAATTCCGTCTCTCTGAGTATTTTAGAAATCCTAATGTCCTTCTATATTTTAAAATTGACTTTTGATTCTTTGCATCCACCCTTTAGTAAACTTTGCTGAGTCTTTTCCTCCAATCCTCTCCTCCATGCTCTAGTTCATAAGAAACCTGATTCTGGAAAGTGATACTTCTCTCTCCCCTTCTTGCACAGGAAAACACATACATGCTCTAGTGTTATCTACAAATGTGGCCAGCCTTCCACCCATGTATACTTCCAAGTTACAAGTTGCCCTTTCACTCTGAACATTACACTCAGCTGAGGATAGTATTAATTGTTTTGGCAGCCATCCCAAATTGTTAACAGAATAATTATTTTCTGATACTGAGCTATGTCTGATAGCAAAGTATTTTAGCACAATGACAAACACAAAAACGAACTTCCCACTACAAAAAAATATAAAATATAAACTTTAAATTTTTACCCACTTATTTAACTCTTTTATAATTAAATCACAATTCCCATGGTTGACACAATATTTGGGTTAAATATTGTTGTTAAAAATATAAAGTAACTGCTTTTATGAACAAAGCTCTTATTATTCATGCATTTGAATAGTAAGCCTTCAAATTCCCATCCCAGATTAGGTGATCATATAGGTGAGGGCAGAGTACACCCATGTTCACTAGAGCAGTGGTGTTCAACATGTGGCTGGACCAGCCATGCCAACTTGGCTAAGGCTTTTGAGAAATGTAAACTCCCAGACACTACCCAAGACCTACTGAACCCTAAAGAGCCTTGGGTTGAGGCCCATGAACCCTGTGTTTTAACAAGCCTTATAACTAACTCGGACAAACATGAGTTTGAGAACTACTTCTCTAGAGAATTGAACAATGACTGACAGTAGCTATATTAGTCAACACCTGATAAATTTTGCTATTTATCTTCTGACTCAATTGGTATTTCTTCTTGTCCTCAAGAAAAAACACATAAAAAAGTAAAATACATGGCCATTTGCCTTGCTTAAACCTAGTGACCCAAACTCTGGCACATTCCTCTAATCTACCCAGGGAAACTCATGTGGCTCCTAATAAGCGTGAACCTTGTAGCCAAGCAAACCTTCCCTTTAACCCTTACCTTGCTTCCTCCCCTAGAGCCAGAGAAGTTGAGCTGAACTTCAGTTTCCTTATCTATACAGGACTGACATCCTTTCCTGTCATGCTGTGTTTTCATGAAGTTAACAGAAAACTGTCCAGTAACACTCTTATACATGCCCACTCATTAACTGGTGGCCATAGAGACAAGTAGAAAGTGAAGGTGATGAGAGTGGGCTTTGAAGTCCAAATTTCAACAAGTCTTAGTTGGTTACTTTAAATACAAAGCAATGAGCACTCTGGGTGGAGCCTGTGGCTCAAGGAGTAGGGCGCTGGCCTCATATACTGGAGGTGGTGGGTTCAAACCCAGGCCTGGCCAAAAAGCGGCAATAAAATAAAATAAAATAAAATTACAAAGCAATTAGCACGGTGCCTGGCTCAGCATGCCAGTTAGTGAAGAGTAACATCACTGCTTAGATGCCTAGGAGAAATCTTATGGAAATCAGAGAAAGAAATCATATTTACTTACTTGGATGCAGGCTGGTTACTGGACCATCACTTTTCCAGAGTTAAAAAATACCATGCTTCCTATAATCTATTTAATTAATGTTCTTGTCTCTTTCATTTCTACTCCTGCATAAACATCACTATTCCAACCTGGACATCTCAGCCTCCATTCTCTCCTCCTCCTGAAAATTAAAATTCAGGACTTGGGGGCAGAAATGCATTTTAAGAAAGCTGTTGTTCTCACAAATTTTTTCACAAGCTCAGCTGAGAATTCCTTCTTCCTAATGTTGTCTCCTATTTCCAGTGTTAAGATCTATCTCTTTAGCAGGAAAGAGAGAAAAAAAATAAGATGCGGAGCAGTTTTGCATTTCCCAGTTGTCTGTTAATGTTGCCCCGTGCTCACTCCCCGGAGCTCACTCCCGGGCGTAGGTATTATACTGTAGGTTCTAGGGCTGTGCTGCCTGCTCTGCTGCTGAGAAGCTGGAGTCTTGGACAGGTTATTTAGCCTCTCTGTGCCTTTTTTTTTTTTTTAAATATAAAACAAGCATTATATTATTACCTTCTATCTAGAGTTTAAAAGTATTTAAGATTTGAGAAAGCATCCAGATGTAATCTAAAATATTGTTACATCTTGGGTTCTGTCAATAATTTCCATTTAGTTTCCTCTGTATTTTGGAGATGTGTCAGTTGATATACTGCATATTAGCAAGATGCTATGTAGAAAGGTTGTCAAGTCATCTTCTACGAGTTACCACGACACTTGATGAATGACAAGACAAGTTATGCCTTTGTTTCCTCAACTTATAAATGACACCGAGAATGCTGATACCATGGCCTGTCTCACAGAGTTACACAAAGACTTGAGACAGCACAGGGAAAGTGCTTGTCACATTGTTTGCACACAGATGTTAGCAAACATTACCTGCAAGAAAATTTGAGTATCCCACACTTCAGATTTTTCTTGGTATCTTCTATAAGTTTTTAATGTCTTTTAAATTGTCCAGATGTGAAGGAATATTGTATAGTAATTCAAGCTGACACAAATAAAGATATTGAACTCATAATATTTGCAAATTTAATGGAGAAGGAAAGGCATGGATTTTCATAGAAATTTATGGGCTAATTTTGCAACAAAAGAATTTGAGTAAGTACAGACCTCTTGAATATTTATGAATTTTTTCCTCTTTTATTTCTCTCATTATTACACTATACATTAAACTTTATCATGAAAACTTCAATAATAATTCATGTAAATGGACACTGAAGTTGAAAAATGTATTTAAGTAAATAAGACAGAGAAGTCATCTAATAATGACAAAAGACGTTTAAAATTAATATCATAAAGTATAACAGACAATAGAAATATTAATAACAAAATACTTTTATGTCTTAGAATAATATCTTTATAGTTGAAGGTGAAGAGAAAAAGACAATTGCATTATTATATTTTCATTTTGGGTTCGATGGAAATAGAAATGTGGGAATTGTACCTTCATTTTATGTGGCAAGGGTCTTAAATCAGCAGAAAAGCATTTAAAGGAATTTTTGCATTGAGGCTTGGAGAGAATCATGGATTCAAATAAAACACAAACTACAGGCCAGGGGCATATCTGGCAGGAGCGCATCTCCATCCTCCGCTTGGGTTCTGACAACTCCCTTGAGGAACTGCTCTTTCAGAGAGTGGAGGCTGCTCTCCAGGAAAGTGTTCAGCACTTGGAAAACGCATCAGTCTTTGCAGTTTATTGAGGTAACCTATTCCTTTCAGTTAGAGACATCTCTTTCTCGGACATGTGGTACAGAATGGACAAGCTGCCGACTCATGGCCTGGTGCCTGGACATGTTAAGAGTGAAATAGATTCAGAGAGAAGCTGTGTGGCAGGAGGCGGACGAGGAGGATGCACGGCGATCATCGCGCCTTATGGAGGTTTACTATATGCTAATCACCGCGATAAAACCCTGCGTGCCTTATCTTATTTAAATCTTCCACTACCACCACGAAGTACTCCCGATTAAAGATGAGGAACGGAATCTGTAAAGACCTTGCAATAGCACCCAGCTCCCAGCTAGCGAGTAGGAGCTTCAGACAAATGTCCATTTTCTTGGAGATTTACTGAGATCAAGGGGGAGAAAAACATCCCTTCCTCTACAAGGCCTTTAGCTCTTCCTCTTAATGTTAAATTTAGTTTGTGTGTCTCACAAACTCTTGAACTTTTCACTGCAAATGCTTTGAATCTATGGGTCAATTTGAGAACAGAAAAGTCTTTACAATATTGAATCTCTCTTTTTTTACAATATTCTTTCCACTCACCTTTTTATTTAGGTCTTAATTATAAAGAAAGATTTTAGATAATTGTTTTTTAAATTAAAAAAAAATCAGAAAAGCACCTTTTCCAGTTTATTATTTCCCTTTGAATTAACATTGGTCTCCCTCCCCGACCCAGCAGCAGTAGCTCCTCGGCCCTCAGCACCTTATGTGATCTAGATGCTGTTAAGACGTGTTCTAATCTGAGAATTGCTTATGGAGACTTTTCCCACAAAAAGAATAAAAAGAATAGTACATAAACAAACATATTCACATATTTAATATAGCTTTTCTATGACTTATCTTTACAATTAATCCACAATATATTGAAGTTTGAGGTTTAAAGCATCAGTCACATACATTTTTCTACAAATGTTTGGGAGCTGTTTATGTTCCTTAAAAATCTCAATAACTGACCCACAAAACTCTCCAGCCGTGGGTCTATTTTGGAACAGTTTGTTTGTTTGTTTGTTTGTTTAAGGAACATGCCTAAATTTTTATTATTAGTCTTTTTAGCTTTTCTACCTCGTTTTGCATGTTAGTACATCATTCTTTACTTAAATATATTACATTTGTGGGAAAAAATGTTTACAAACAGCTATCTAAAAATGCTTTAAAGATCTCATCTATGCACTATTATATTCAAGTACAGTACATCTGTGTTTAATCCATCTGGTCTATTAACATGGTTTTCTGCAGCAGAATTGTAGCTTTGAACCACAAATCACCTTTCCTTCTTTTTATTGTGTGTGATTTGAGTCTGGCGGTTGATACAGTTTGGATATTTGTTTCCTCTAAATCTAATATTGAAATTCGGTTCCCCGTGTTGGAGGTGGGGCCTGAGGTATCTGGGTCATGAGGTCGGGTCCCTCCCCCAAGGACTTGGTGCCCTCTCTGGGATAGCAGGTGAGTTCCTAGTTCTGTTAGTTCACCAGAGAGCCGTTTGTTCAGAGCCTGTCACCTCCCCTCTCCTTGCTCCCTCTCACTATGTGACACACCTGCCCCCCTTTGCCTTCTGCCTTGATTGAAAGCTGCTGGAAGCTCTCACTGGAAGCAGATGCTTCTGCAGAACTGTGAGCTGAATCACCCTCTTTTAAATCCCAAGCCGCAGGTACTCCTGTGGAAGGAAAATAGGAACTCAATTTTGCTGAGCTACGGTTGTGACAGATCTGATATAGCTGTGATTATAGATCCGATACAGATCCATTTATAGCTATTATAATAGCTCTTGATTACCTGAAGTGGTAAGTAGCACAGAACAGATGCTCAATAAATATTTGTCAAAATACATTTGTGATAAATGAATAACTAGATAGATGCCAGACTCAAATATAGACACAAGGCTGGTCCCTGCCATTTTTTGCCCCCCTCCCCCCCCAACTACCTTCCTGGCTATCACAGTGGTGGCTTTTTGGTGAATTTGTTCCTAGGTTTGCTCTGGCTTTGGTGAGACTGTGGTATGGTCAAATGAAGGCAATTTTTATCTTCCCTTGTGAATCATTTTCGCTCACTCACTTACAAAAATCTAGCTAATGTTGGATGACCAATATCTGGATACATTTATGTGTTTTTTTTTCTTGTGGTCTCCAAGGTTTATTTCTTCTCACTACTATGTGAAAGCTTATTTCACAGAGTTTCAAATAACTTATTTTCCATGAAAAGTCAGAGAGTCCAATTATGTGAACTTAGACAAGTTAGTCAATATCTCTGAAATTCAAATTCCTTTTCTGTAAATATGAATGATTAGACATGTCTTACAAGACTCTGAGTATTAATGGAAATGACATTTAAGAATACATTTTAAGGTTTAGTCAGTCACCCAATGTGATCTTAATTAATTCTTCTGTATTAATGGCATGCAAGTTCTTTTTTACTTAAAATTTTTAAAAAGTATTTTAGTCTTTTGCAGTTGATTGATAATTTGATATGTTACTCTGAATTTCTTCTACCTGTGCTCAGCTTTCTCTTCAAGTGAAGGCTTTTGCTTACTGCACTGGGGAACACTTGGGCATTGGGACTTCAAAAAATGAAGTGATAAAAGCAGAGATATACCATCTGTTTCCTAAGGCAAGGGCCTCTATAAAAGACTAAGTCTACTGCCCTCAAGGAAGAGGAGGGGCGCGAGTCTCTGGGTTCCTGTGTGTGGGGGTGTTTACTGGCAGTGGGGATGTTTTCGTAAGCCTAAGGAGAGGCAGAGTTTCTCTCTATCCAGTGAGTTTGGAGGGTGGAAGCATATTATCTTGACTTACCTCCAAGGATGGGTGGGCCCAAGGGCTGCTCATAATGCTTGATTGTCTAGACAGTCTCCAGACGCCTCCTTATCTTTTGTCAGTTTTGTCACACACATTTCTGTAAAGGACCTTGCCCTTCATGCTTCTTCATCACCTTGAACACAAGAAGACGATTGTGATGAACTGAAAGCTACACTTTTTCTTGTTTCCAAATTCTACCAAACCCACAGGCATCATTATGTGAACTAAGAAGTGGTGAGGATCTCAAAAATACTTAAGATTGAGTGTGTCACCAAAGAACTAAGATGGTAGTTTAAAATTAATTTGCAAATGAGTCGAAGGAAACAAATTTGTGTTCATACAAATACGTTCATCATTTCAAATTTCAAATCCATATCCACACTACATATAGAAGTGTATGGATAGCATAGGATTACTGCGATTGTTAAATAAACAAAAAATGCATTCATAGTATCAAGAACCATAGCTCAGGCTTGGTATTTGCTAAGTAAATGGTAACTGTTCTTTTTAAATTTTTACCTCACTTAACATCATCAATAGGTTCTGGGAAACTGACATTTTAAGCAAATGATGAAATATATAACAAAAAACAATTTACCACAGGCTAAATGATGGAAAGGAGAGTTGCATTCCTGTGACATACAGCATACCCTTTCACTTAAAGCAGCTGTTTCCATGAAACTACAGATGGTGTTAAGTGAGGACTTACTGTATTGTAATCTGCAATGATACAAATAATGTATTATCCATATTAAGAAAAAGATAATGAGTTACATACATTTCCCTAACTGATAACATTACATGAACACTGTTCCAGGAGCCTGGATATAGGTTGAGGCCACAGTGGATTTGTACTGCTCTTCACCTTGAAGTGAGGCTGATACAGAGACAGAGAATGGGTGATCAGTTATGTTGGTCACTTTTTGGATGTTTATGGCTTTGATCATCTTCATTACTTATCTTTAGTTGTTAGATTGGATCATCTGGCTGAACTATGTGGAAGAGCAGTTTTTTTGATATTGCCTCAAGTATCTGCATACTGATTCATGTAGAGAGAAGGTATTATGAGGGATAATATTACTATCTGTGCTATGATGCTGTAGGTGATAACAGAAGTGGTGCTTTTTTTCTGCATAAGAAGATGACTACATGACATCCTATCGACAGCAGAACACTGAATTTAACTCAGTATGATTGAGGGAGAGCCGGGTCATCTAGCCAGGCCCCCTTATCTAAAGCAGTGAGATAACAGTGCCTTTCACAGAGGTAACTTGTTGACAAGCTCACTGCCTTTTCTCAGTGAGGGCTTGTGAATTCTGTATGCTTCTCAAAATGAAACTGTGCGTGAGAAATCCACTACTTTTATCTAAGACATCCCATTTTCTTAAATAGTACAGTTCTCTGATCATAAGTTACTGAGAAATCATACAATATTGCAATGATAATAAATTCTGTAAGTGGAAGTATCCTTTAGCCACAGAATAATATTTCCCCTTGCAAAGACTTATCATGGTGTTATCTGATGGGAAATCAAGAGCTTAGCTAGCAATCATATCTCTTCAACCTCAGGGGGAACATACTTCAATCTCTTTGAATGCTGACAGCTTATCAAATGTTTATGTTAAGTCATTTGACCAAGTAGGATTTCTTAAGAAATCACTTCTATACTAGAGATAGTGATGCCTTCCAAATACTGAAGGGCATCATAGCATTAAAAAAAAGTACTTTTTTCCCTTGTAACATTTGAAAAAAGAAGCACAAAGAAACAGATATGTTTAATATAGTGTGAGTCCCACTGTAAGCAGATAAAGAGTGCCCCCAAACTAGGGTGTTAAACAAAAAACAAAAAACATGGACGCAGGAGGAATATACTTACATGCTCCACTCCTGGTAGACAGCATGCCTACAACAGTCAGGCTGGGCTGAGTGATCACAAGTCAGCAACATTTGCAAACCTGGGTGATTCAGAAACAGATCTACCCAGATGTAATGCAGCATATGTAATATGACTCTTAGGGATGTAGTCTCTAATTCAAAATTAAATTAAACCTGTCATATTAAAATACAACTTGAGTTTAAAAGTAAAACAAGAAAAGAGCATGAAAAGTTGAGGCTATTTTCTCTAGTGGCTTGTGGAAAGACATCTCTTCTAAAGTTAGAGTTTCTAAATTGTCAGTAATCTTTTTTAACTTTCCAGCTCTCAATTGCATCATATTTTATCTGTGAAATAGGGATATTGTGATATATTCTCCTGAAGTTTGCTCTGAGGATCAAGGGTCAAAGTTCTGTCAGCACTCGAAGGTGGTGACAGATATATACTAATGTGAATCTCTATTCTCTTTAGTAAATCATAAATGTCTGCAAAGCTTTAACAGTGACATAAATGATCTGGAAAGTTTTGGAGTGATTTTGAAGAAAGAAATAAGATAATGGTGGTGAGTTATGGGAGGGAGAGAGTTCAGAGTGCGATTGAAGGAGATTCATGTCCATGAACCAAAGTCAGGAACTTACATGGTCTTCAGCTAACATGGACCCAGAACATGAAAGTGAAGAAAGAGCCTGCGGAGGTCCATGGAAAATGGAGAGTTGACCAATGGCCTCAATTTAGTTTAATG
Source organism: Otolemur garnettii (assembly GCF_000181295.1). Lineage (NCBI taxonomy): Eukaryota > Metazoa > Chordata > Mammalia > Primates > Galagidae > Otolemur > Otolemur garnettii. The sequence continues at coordinate 2,125,135 of NW_003852518.1, forward strand.
AATAAATTAGTTTCAGGCAATAACTTTGAGGCTTTGTTCTGTATTCTCCTAGAGAATTCAAGGTTAGGACTTTCAGTAATATCTGTAAGGGAATTGCTTTTATAGATAACCTGATAATACCAGAAAATGGGCTACAAGAACATGATGGATTAATTTTATTAAGGCATAAGAAGGTTATTCATTTTATGCTGAAACTTTTCAAGTACTTAATATTTCTTAATACACATTCTATGCATAAGAAATCATTCTAGCCCAGAATCAAAATAATTGTGTGCTCGAAATATGAAAGAGACGTTTGTTATCTACGGAGTAAGCAGAGGCAATGAATAAATGCAGATTATGAGGGCACATAAGGTGGCCTTTGCCTATGGAAAACGCTGGAAGGTAGATGACAGGGATTTAATCCTTAAATATCCTTAAATAAATATTGGAAAATCTAGAAAGGCTTGAGAACCCACAAGTTTGGTGCATTGAATGAAAAAAAAAATCACTACTTTGTTAATAATAATTCTTGATAATTGATAAAACATGTCCATACCCACTGGTTTCTAAAGTACTTTCACAAGTCTGAGAGAAAAATGTTTCCATTTCATAGTTAATTGTTTGCCAAGTCCCAGGGTTAGCACTTGCTACTGGATTGTTTGAATGCAAATGATCCATCTCTGCTATTCTATACCTCTTGGGATATTTTCAATAACCTCCTAAATTATCTCTCTTTCCATAAGGGTCCTCCTTAATCAATCCTTTCTACTGTTCCCTGATTAACTTTCACAAACCTACTCTCTTAGTAGTAAATTATAAATGTCTGCAAAGTGTGTGTATACACACACAAGCCTGAAATCAGTAGCTGAGACCAACTTTCGAAGAATGTTCTTGTATTACTCTGTAGCATTAACTCTTCTTAATTTGCATCTCCTCTCCAGGCTGACTAATCCCCTGACTGCCCCTTGAACACAGAAAGACTTTTACATGTTGAGACATCAAGGTTATTACTGAACTTTCTTCTCAAAATGTGAATCAATTAACAAGACTATCTACAGCCTCATCTCCTCCATGGAGATGTGTTGGACAACCTGGCTAACAGTTTATTCACAGACTCTGGGCAGTGGGCCAGACGTGGGAAACTGAGGGCCACGAGAAAGAGTGTTGTTGTTCAGATTAGTGGAAGCTATTGAAACACTTTAAACAAGGTAGTGACTTGGATTCTATAAATCATGGATAACTAGGTAGAAGGAAACAATTATTGTCCATACTGTAATAACCAAGCCCCCACCCCTTGATCCCCTCCCTAAGACCAGTGGGGAACAAGCCCCCTACCATTGAAAAGGAAGCCTCTCCTAAGCCTTTTAGTTCCTGCCCTCTTAAGGGTAGAGAAACAGCCTAAAATTGAGGAAGTATGCAGGGAGGGGTTGAGAAAGGGAGGGTTGGATTCCAAATAAAACCTCGGATAAAAAGGTCCTGAGTTGCTCTCGGAAACTTACCCAACACTTGTTTTGTACCCCTGAACTATGAGCTAATGTACCCTAAGTAAACATGTACCTCCACCCTAATGACATGCCCCATCTTATGATCATGAAGTAATGTACTTGTGATATATGAATCAATATGTACCCCTATCCTGCGACCCTATTCTAACTACTATGATTGGCTTCTGTATTGCGCTAGCTTGCTAGTCACCATGACTATGCAGAATAATGGTATAAAAAGGCTTCTCCCCTACTATTCCGAGGCTTCTTGTTGGGACTCATAAGAGTCCCCTGCAGGTGCACCTGCAGGTGCTTCAAATTATCAATAAATTTCTATTACTTAATTAGACCTGAAGTGGGGTCCATCCTTCTCTCGCATTTACTGTCCCATTTCAATACAAGAAATGATTGCTTATAAAAATAAAGACCATTCACTTGACCTTACAAGGAGATAATATTTTCCTAAAATTTTGTATACATATTTTATCCAATAAAGTAATATTTAATTAAGTTCTTTTCTTAAAATAACTGGCATACACCTGTAAAGGTTGAACCCAATGACTGTTGATAATCATGGAAGTTAGTTCATGGGGCAGACACTGATAGAGTGCTGGAGAGCAGGATCAGCTGTAAGAAATCAGGGCTTGGAACCCTGTGGGGGAAAGGAGAGTACTGGGCACTTTAAATTGAGTTTGTTAAGTGGCAGGCAATTAAAATTGTTTTGAAGGGTTAACATGATTGGTTTTCCTACAGACATCAGAACTTGTTCACCACGTACTCCTTGTCAATGATAATGACAATTACAATCTTACAAATATGTGTAGTTAACATTTCTGAATACCTACCATCCTCTTCTAAAATGCTTCATGTAGCATGGAACATTTAATTCTCATAACAATGCTGAGAATTATTTCCAAGCCTATTGTTCAAAGGAAGAGACCAAAGCAAAGAGAGGACTGGAGCCTTTCCCAAAGCCACACTCTAATTCAGATCTGCCCCATTCTGCTGTCCTTCTTCCCAGTGCATGTAGCACCCCAGGAATGCTTATGGAACCTGAACTACCCTGACTGCTTTGATGCATTTGTAAAACAAACCCTACAAGCAAACATTAAATTTCATAGTAGTATTATTTTTGAAGAATGAGTAGATTTTTTTAAGAAGCAGCCACGTACACCTAAGGTGGCGGGTTTGAATCCCCAGCCCGGACCGCCAAAACAACAATGACGGCTGCAACCAAAAAATAGCCGGGCATTGTGGTGGGCGCCTGTGGTCCCAGCTACTTGGGAGGCGGAGGCAAGAGACTCGCTTGAGCCCAGGAGTTGGAGGTTGCTGTGAGCTGTAATGCCACGGCACTCTACCCAAGGGGACAGCTTGAGGCTCTGTCTAAAAAAAAAAAAAAAAAAAAAAAAAGACCATATGGCATGGAAAAAGGCTTTAGGGATGACTGTGTCCAACCTCATTTCACAGGTGCATAAATTTCCCAAGCGGAACTCATCAGTGCTTGCTTTGTGCCCCTCATCCCTCCACTCTTGTGCACAGGAGGGAAGAAAAAATCTGCTGGAAATCACATCTCTACTACCTGTCTTCTTTCTGATTTTAAATTTTGCTTCCATAATATTTGTTTTACGTTTTGTTTCCATAACATCTGGTAGCCAAAAAGCCACAATTAGCCTTTGTGCCCAAGTTGCTTTATTTTGTCAGCATGGTCTAGGGGACTGAAATTACACCCGCACTTACCTCCTGGGAGAGAAATCCATTTAAAACCCCCAGACTGAATGGTGGAAATGTAGCACTTCTGTCTACATATTAAACGCTTCCCCTCTGTTAAATCTACTCTGCATTTCTCTCTCAGACACACACATGTGCACACACACAATGGGTCTGTTGTGACTAAACAATTTTCCAGGAGTTCACTGCTCACATTCAGCTGACTCTTATCTTTCTTTCTTTCCTTCTTTTTTTTTTTTTTTTCAGTTTTTTGCCAGGGCCTTGTTTAAACTGGCTACCTCTGGTATATGGGGCCGGGGCTCTACTCCTTTGAGCCACAGGTGCTGCCCTGACTCTTCTCCCTGACTCTGTCCAGCCCTCCAGAATAAACAGAGCCCACAGCTTGCTTTATCTTGGAATTTCCCCAAGATCTTGGACAAGAGCCAAACACTAATGACATGATGGCCTGTCTGGCATGTTTCAGTGACAGCAGGTCTATCATATCTTGGCTGAGAAAGTTTATCTACTACTATATGTTTTTTTAACTTTTTCTGCTATTTCTCAAAATAAATATCAAGAGTTGAGACAGAAGCTTCGATTTGCTCGCGTATTGGACTCTCCCTAGGGAAGCAATGCTATCAAGTTGTTTTTCACATGCATCACTATCTGAGAACACAATCAGCAGGTGAAAAAAAGAAAAAAACTAGCAAACAGTATGAACCTTGAAGGTTATACAGAGGAAAAAATCAGCACATTTGGTGTAAGAAAGAAACCTGGCAACTAACCAGTGCCTTTCCTTAGGAAGGCAGAGACCCTGGGCCTGCTATTGATATTGTCTGCTTTAAATATTTGTATAGCATTTACTGTACTTACTGTTTATAAGCTACTTACACTACATCTGTAAGGTCTTATCAGAAATCTCAAAACTGGATAGATCATTTGGCATCAACTGTAATTGGAATATGAAGAAACATTTTTACTAATGTTGTGATTTATGCCATCAAAGATTTGGATCTTTTAAATGTAAATCTGAGCCCATCCCTGGACAGGAAGAGGCTTAGCTTAGCAGACTTTGTCCCTTCAGTCTAACTTAACTGCACATTGTTTCTTGGAGACCTCGTGGTTGGCTGAAAACTTAGCATCACATGTAAAGCAGTTTCCTGTTCTTAAAGAGGCTGTTAGGGAAAAAGGCGGGATCACTCCTATGGAACATATGCAAGGGTACAAGTCAAATCTGTGAAATGTAGAACATAGATGTTTTGGTACAATAATTGAGTAAAAGAGGTGAAAGCTATGTTGATTGGTTTGATGTAACCACATTAGATTGTATTAAAAAAAATCAGCACATTGTACCCCACATATGCATGAATGTATTCATGATCTATGTGTATTTGACTTAATAAATTAAAAAAATTTTAAAAAAGGCTATTATGTTCTGGGAAAGTGAACTTTCCACTAGGCTCCTCAGAATGAGGAAAGAAATGTTAGATATCAGACTAATTACAGTATCTCCCCCTCGCTACCTGATAATGTTATGAAAATGATGTATTTGTTTAAAGTTACCTTTTAGCTCAGAATCAGTGTTATTTTCTTGATTGACTTGTTTGATGCTTCCTTATGAGATAAGGCTTTGCCATTTCTCCTAGGAACTATTACTGCATGTCCATAATCAGCTCCCCCCTCAGTCCGCAGATTCTCCCTGTCGGATCTGAATTCTGTAGCCCTGCCATCCTGAGTTGTGTCACTTGCCTTGTTAGAAGTGACGAATGGCTTTCTCTTGTTTTTAGAGTAAGCCAAACTTTTGCTAATCATGACCAAAGAAAACAAAAACAAACACAGAAAACTTTCACTGTAAAGACCCTTATTTCCATAAAAGCCCTCTTGTTCCCCACCCTTTGTAAAACACAGCCCCGCCCATCTCACAGAGATGTTCTCCGGGTCCCTGACTCCCGCGTATGTTAGTACCTCCCCTGATAATCCTCCCTTGGTTTTCTGCTTGACTAAGTCCTATTGGCCCTTGAATATTTATTTCAGATTGATCCAAGGTACCCCCATTCAGGGCTGGACAGGGATCCCCCATTTCCTCAGCCTGGGCAATTTCAGCCTAGAACGTGGACGTTGCTGTCTTGCCCCCGCTAGAGTGACCACATGTATTTGTTACATGCTCATTAACATTGAAGGTGTCTCCCCTCTACCAAGTCTTCTCTCAAGATCTTATACCCCTAGACAAAGGACCCACCAGAGACTTCCTACTTAGATCTTTCCCTCTGCCAGAAGCTCTGGTCCTTTTTATTCCTTCTGTATTCCTTTCTATCTAATAATTCCCACTGACCTGAGGCCTGTGGGTTCGCTCTTGGAATCGCAGAGCCCAAGGACCTAAGGCAGAATGAAATTCTGTCTACAAGATCTCATCTACTCAAAAAGCCCCCAGGCAGCTTTAGGTGTTCTGAATTTTCTACTTGTATTTTGTGGCTTTATAGAAATTATTGAACTGGCATGGTTGGTTTGCTTTCTCTTTTTCCCAAATGAAGTACGATATGCTTTAGGAAAAGAGCATGTCTTACTTATCAAAATATCTCCCGGGCCTGGCATTCATAGATGTTCGATAAAGTTTATGGATTTAATTAATTAAATTTCAAGTATGTAGTATGTTTTTGTTTTTTTTTTTTTTTTACTTTGCCTAAAGCATAGAAGATACAATTAAATGTATGTTTTAAGAGTGAAAAATTACAGGTTATCGTGACTGACAGTTCACAAATTACTAAAGGCAGAGCTGGACAAAGTGAGCTGGGGGAGCTTCAGTCTGGTAAGTAAAATGGGGGATAAAGCTGGGGGAAATTGTTACATTTCAACAAGGAGTAACAAATAATGAATATGAATGCTTTATTGCTTTTAACATTTTCAGCCCAATGTTAAAGTGAAGCATGTGCAGAAATCCTGGAGAGTCAGATATAAAGATGAATTTCTGTAAGGGAAGACTCTTCAGCACAGTGACCCCTGCCTGACCACCAGCTCCTTCCACGTGGTCCCTAGTCATTGTAGACATGTTGGTCTTTAGCAGACGAATTAAGGCAAGTCATTTAGCCACTGTAAGAAAAAATAATCTTCGTTAATACAATTTGGGGATGTGAATTTGATGATTCTTAGGTTCTCAAACAAGCGTAAGCTGGGTGGAGTTGCAGTTCTTATTACGGAAGGGGTGCCAACAGCCCTCAGCGGTCAGAGGAAGCCCTGTCACTCAACACTCTCCGTCCTGTGGTGTGCCAGTAATGTGGCAGGCACAGCAAGCTGCAATTGATGATTATAACCCAGTATAATCATCAAATCAACACCATAAAAAGGCTATTGGTATCCTTATTTTACAGGTATCTGAGGTCCAGAATGATAAAATAAAACACAAAATTTTTGTAGCTATTTAGCCCATAAAGCCATTTGAGGGCCTCTCTAGATAAAATTTATATCCACTTCAGAAAGACAAAATCATGTTTTCAAAGACATTTATATTCAAAACAATACTAATGTTCATAATAATTAAAAAAAAAAAAAAAAAAAAAACTAGAATGTTACCTGTGCTGTGGATAGGTCTTCTTTGAAATCTTGATGTTGGCAGTCACCTGACTTCCCCATGTGGATGAACATTTTGGAGCAAGTCCTGCCTGTCCCCAGCCTGTGCTTGTCACACTCAGATGCCTCTCTGGCTTCCTGTTCACAACAAACTGCCAGTGATATGTGCTATCTCCATTCCCCAGTTCAAATGTCTTACAGTCTCATCCTTCTCATCTATGAAATGAAATGGCTCAATGAGATTGATCTTTAAGATTTCTTCAGCTATATATTAAGTTAATACATTTGCATTTTAATTATAGTCCAGACCTGCAGGCTGGATATTTATAAACTTATTCTGAGTTTTGGGTAGGAAACATTGATTCATTTGCAAAACCACATGCAGAAATGGGGCTTGTTCTTACCTTTATAAAAATTACAAAATAGCCTTTTAATAAAGATACACATCTATGCTCTTTTCCTTTAAATCCTGGAGTAAGAAACCACATTAAAGATTACCCCCTCTGAGTTGCAAGATATAACAAGGATTAAATACTCCTTTAAAATATTAGCTAGATAACAGCATTAAGATGAGCAAATTAGACATATCGTAGATGGAAGGTGAAAATAAAAGAAACAGTAAAGACCACAGGAACGTTTTATTTTACAAAGTATACTTATATTTACCCTATTGTCTGACTGCAGCATTTTGTCTTCAAAACTTGCAGTGTTTATACTTAAAATAATAAGAATTACTTTTACTTAAGAAATGTCTCTTAACTTGCAGTCCCACCAACAGTGTAAAAGTGTTCCCCTCTCTCCACATCTGCACCAGCATCTGCAAATTTGGGACTCAGTGATGTGGGCTAATATTATCGGGGTTAAGTGATATCTTACAATGCATTTCTCTGGTTATTAGGGACGATGAGCACATTTTCATGTTTCTTAGCCATTCGCCTGTTTTCCTCAGAGAAGGTTCTGTTCATGTCTCGTGCCCAGTGATAGATGGGATTATTTGCTCTTCTTTTTTTGTTGATTAATTTGAGTTCTCTATAGATCTAGTTATCAAGCCTTTGTCAGATTCAGAACATGCAATTATCTTTTCCAATTCTGAAGTTTGCCTCTTTGCTTTGATTGTTGTGTCCTTAGTTGTGCAGAAACTTTTCAGTCTAATTAAGTTCTATTTGTTAATTTTTGATGTTGTTGCATTTACCATGGAAGTCTTCTTCATAAAATCTTTCCTAAGACCAATATCTTGCGTTTTTCCCATGCTTTCTTCTAGGATTTTTATTGTTTTATGCCTTAGATTTAGATCTGTTAACCATCTTAAATCAGTTTTTGTGAGTGGTGAACAGTGTGGGTCAAGTTTCAGCTGCTTTGGAAAGAAGTACAGAGAATCCTCAAAGAATTCAAATTAGATCTCTCCCATATGACCCTGAAATCCCACTGCTAGGCAGCTACCCAGAAGAAAAAAATATATATCACAAGAACATGTGCACTAGATTGTTTATCACAGCTCAATTTATAATTGTCAAGAAGTGGAAATAACCTAAATGACTATCAACTCAGGAATGGATTAACAAGCTGTGGTATGTGTATACCATGGAATACTATTCAGCTATGGAAAGATGGAGACTTTACATTTTTTGTATTAACCTGCATGGAGCTGAAACACGTTCTTCTCAGTAAAATATCACAGGAATGGAAAAGCATATATCCAATTTGATCAATGCTAACGTGAAGCTAGTAGATGATGTAATTCATGCCCACATAAGAGAAAAACTCATTTCAATTCAAGTTGGGGGGAAGGGGAATGAGGGAAGGGTGAGGTGAGGGGGTATTGGTGTACTCCCACTAAATGGGCACAAAGTAGGGGTGTATGGCACACCTTTTGGGTGTGGAACATAGCTACAAGAGGGACTGCACTTAACAAATTCAAATATTATGATTCAGTTGTTTGTACCCTCACATTAACCTGAAATAAAAAGTAAAGTAAAATAAAAGCTAGAAATCAAGCTATAAATGGTTAACCAAAAATAAAGAAAAAAAAAAAACAGAAAGAAAAGAAATGTTTCTCAGTGCTAAGGACTGATTGGCAGAGTACAGTGTGAGGAATCTCTGGTCCCCTGCTTGTCTCTTCTCAGCTTCTTCAGTGGCTCTTGCTGATGGAGCTTCCTAATTGGTTTCTCTTTCTCCAACAATCCCCTATCAGCATTTACCATAAATGTTACCCCACAGCCAGCATCTATGTCACTTCATTGATTCACACACCTTCCCCTCCAGTGGCTCCCTGGGGAGTGCAGAACTAGGTCCCCTCCCTGAGATAGGCATTTGAAGTATGCAGCTGGACACTGGTCAGATTTCTTTCTTTCTTTTTTTTTTTTCAGATTAATATGAGTGTACAAATATTTAGGTTACATTGTTTTCAATTCTAAGGCAAAATTCAAGTTGTAGCAGAGCCTTTTACCCAGGGGGCGTGCTGAACACCCTCACATTGTGTACAAGATTTATTCTCCCTCCATATCCTTCATCTTTCTTGTGTGATATGCTCAACTCTAGTTATACCAAATTACTTAATGCTATTACCACACATCAGTCATACTTTTAGGGTTATCTTAGAGCTGACTTGTACCAGCTATTAAGAGCTGATTATTAGAATTTTTTCAAATCTTATGTTCCATCTGTAAATATAATCATCATTAGAAATCAAATTATATAAACTCATAATTAAATCAATTAAAAGAAATAGTACTACATGCTTAGTACTTGTCATTTTTAAATTATTGTGTACACTTTATGTTGTACATATGCTCTTGCACCATCATATGTTGTACATATGCTCTTGCACCATCAGTATGACAGAAATGCTGGGTAACAGTATGCCACCGTATATTTCTTCCCGTCTCTGTATTTAGTGAAATCACAATGGAATTAGCCATCATGGGATATTTTCACCATGGAAATCGACAACTGCTATCAATCAATCTTTCCTCCCTAGAGAGAGACCCTTATTAAAAATGTAGCAACTTGGCTGTGGCCCACATCCTTCCCTAGGAAAATTTCCCCTCAATTGTTACAACTTTTTCCTTTGTTTTCATACACTTCCTCTTCTCTCTCTACTGTTAGTTTAAAACCATACTTATAATAACTTCGAAAAAACTTATTTCATCTACATATTTTTCTATTTATTCATAACTATAGCTTTTTGTTTTGGATTACCTGACATGCTGAACTCAAGCTCTGTGAGGGTGGATGGACATGTGACTTGTTTACTATTATAACTTTCAGAGCCCAGCAGTGTCTCATTTAGTATGTTCTTAATAATTTATTGTTGAATAAATGAATACCAAAGACTTGGATATATCAGAAATGTAATAAATTTATCCCCTATATATACTTCCTGCCAAATTAACTTCCCAATTGTACTTTCCACCGAAGACCCAGACCAAATGTTGCCACAGTCTTTAATCTTTCCAATTTCATGGTATTATATTATTCATTAAAATGGACTTCACTACTTTTTCTAAAGTTATTTTAAAATCCTGTCCCAGATTCATGCATGACTGACACAGAACTTGTGGGCTTTGGAAGGAAACTTCATGGGTCCTTGGGGTACCAGGAAACTGTGGTTTAAAGAGATAATGAGATTACCAGTAGGGGAGGTTAGTACTTGCTAAAGAGGAATCCTTATTTCAGAGGTCTGGTTTGGTTGATCCCAAGCAATGCCTTTGCAATTTGTAACTAATTCTGTATTCTTCTAGGATATTTGATCTTTTAAGAGAAGAATAAATCATATGAAGATAAAGGTTCTGCTGAAAATTTTATCGACAAAATGTATTATTAAAAGAGGATGCCCTCTTTTAATATGGCTCTTTTAAATTCAATTAGATTGCCACATTTATTTCTCATTACAAAGTAGTATATGATAGTTGTTTGAGAACCAAGAAACTAAAGAATAACACCAGTCCCAAATACAAATATCCCAAGAGAACCCATTCTAAAATGTAAATTATTCATCTCCCTTTACTTTATGCTTAATTGGAATCTTTTAGTACATACTATGTATAATTCTTATAGAACTTTGGATCATAAAAATTTTTCCTTTGTTATAAAGAAATATTTTATACTTATAATAACTTTGCACAAGAGTGCTGTATCATACAAATTTAGTGTAATTTATTTTCAGAAATTTCATCCTAATTTATGTAGCTATCTGAAAAATCTCATAATGATTTTAAAGCAAACTTGATAATTTTAAGAAAAATGGTAGCATATTTGTCAGTGTATTTTCCTCCGTTACATATGCTTATGATTCCATTTATTATATGCTCTAGGTACCCATATTTCTATTTATTATATGCTCTAGGTACCCATATTTCTATTTATTATATGCTCTAGGTACCCATATTTC